>NC_084839.1:56167166-56274666 GCF_033115175.1 Lepus europaeus
CCACCTTCTCAATGTTGCACTTCTGTGTGGCTGTAATCACTGCTTTACTTTTTTTTTAAGATTTTATTTATTTATTTATTTGAGAGGTAGAGTTGGAGACAGTGAGAGGGAAAGAGACAGAGAGAAAGGTTTTCCATCCACTGGTTCACTCCCCAAATGGCCACAACGGCTGGAGCTGAGCTGATCCAAAGCCAGGAGACAGGAGCTTATTCCACATCTCCCACATGGGTTCAGGGGCCCAAGCACTTGGGCCATCTTCTACTGCTTTCCCAGGCCACAGCAGAGAACTGGGTAGGAAAAGGAGCAGCCAGGACTAGAACCAGTGTCCATATGGGATGCTGGTGCTGCAGGCGGAGGATTAACCTACTCTGCCACAGCGTCGGCCCTTGCTTTACTTTCTAATTCTTACCTGAGACTAAGCGCTCTTTGAGGTCAGGCCCTGCGTGCCTTAGCCTGATGCCTGCTGCAGGGTGAGGGGCTCTTCCAGTACCTGGATAGACATTTGTTTAATGAATGCATGAGTCTCTGTCCAGCACCAATGACTCCACTACATCCCGAAGTGCAGACTGTGAAGGTACTGCTCTACCCAACATGTGAGTTGCCACATATTTCCCAGGATAAATAGCCCATATGGATTTAAATTCAACTCATAAACTTTCCTTGAGCTAGGACATCACTCAACCACATGTTCACATCTTGGGCAATAAGAAAAAATTATCTGGGGCAGGTTCTGGGCACAGCAATTAAGATGCTGCTTGGGACAGCCACATAGTTGGAGTACTTAGGTTCAAGTTCCGGCTCTGCTCCTGATTCCAGCTTCCTGTCCATGTGCACTCTGGGAGGCTGCAGGCTCAAAAGCTGGGCCCCTGCCACCCACATGGGAGACCCAGACTGAGTTCTGAGATCCTGAATCCTGCTTGGCCCAGTCCTGGCTACTGCAGGCATTTGGAGAGGGAACAAGCAACTGAAGATTCTCTCTCTCTCTCTCTCTCTCTCTCTCTCTCTCTTTCTCTCTCTCTCTTCCCCCCTTTCAATTAAATAAATTAAAGAAACAGAACATGAAACAGCATGAAATGACAAGGACGCTCTGAACATGAAAGTGCAGAGGCCTTGGGGGCCACAGTATGAATCAGGGACAAAGGTGAGGTGCTGAGATGCAGCAGAGAGAGGAGCAGAGGGGTCAGCCAGGGTTCCAGAGCCTTTGGGCCATCATGGAAACCTGCCCTCTTCGGCCAGCAGTCACAACCCCATGCCTGGAGGGCAGAGTGCAGGCAGTGTTTCTGTCCCTGCTCACTCCAGGAGCCCGGGCCTCTGCAAGTTACACACACTACACCTCCCTCCCTACCTACACAGCCTTACTGCCAACCCCCCACCCCACCTCCCCACCCCCACCATGAAGGCTGGTCACCAAACCTGTCTCTGAGGTTGCCTTCTCCCATGCTGGGAAGAGGACAGAAGACAGTAGGGTGGGGAACAGGATCAGAGGACCAAATGTGAAAACACTCTGAAAATGAAAACTTTCAGTAACTCTAGAAAAAGACATTTCGAGAACGCTACTGTTGAACGCTACAGGAGGAAATGCACTCTCTCTCCCCCTCGGAAAACAAGACTTCCTCACTTCCTTTCTTGGGTTCAGTTTCCTCATCAGAGGACCCAATCCCCATACCTTCTGGAGGGGGGGGGAGAAGCAACGCTCCTGGCATCCGACGGGGCCGCATGTTGTAAGCCCTGATTATAGACTTACTGCTGTGTGGTTTTTCCATATGGTTTTCCCAAACAAGAATCCTGAACATCCGATCTCCGTTCTCCCTGCGTGCGCGCTGAACAGCAGGGGTATAAGAAGTTGGCTTTAATGGTATTTAATCTAAGATTCCCAAAAGTCCTCTAAATCTGCCTCACCAGCCGGCACCCAAGTACAAAACGCATGGCCTCAATTAGCACCAGAACCTTCCACCCCCCTCCCAGTGGGCCTCCTGTTCAGCTACACCAAAACAACACAAGTCTGCAGTAGGGAAGAAGGAGCCAAGCCCCATCAGAGGTGTGGAGCTGCCGGGATCTTCCCCAGGCCCGGGGTGAGGAAGGCAGCAGGGGTATAGTGGCAGGGAACCACCTTGGGGAAGGGAGTCGGATTCCTGGGCGCTGGTAGAGAGACTATTCAAGAACAAATCAGGCAAAGCAACTCAGTGAGAATTTTGGATTTAAAAGTAGCCAAAAGGCAAATGCCACATGGGGGACAAACAGCCACCTCTTGGGCCCTCTGGCAGGCAGGGGCCACCTGCATTCCTGCTCAGTGCCATGGAGGGCTGGCAGGGGGACACGACTATTTGAGGACAGTTAGAGCCGTGCCCCTTTAGGGTCACAAGTGCATCCCAGACTCCCAGAGACTGGGGAGAGGCAGCACTAGACTCTCTTCGACCATCCACAGGCTGTGACTAGGAACCCAGGCTTCCCTGGAGAGGGCGGGCTGTGACTCAACAGGTGAGGGAGTCAGGTGCCTCTCCCAGGTGTGGAATCTTGGGAGCAAGTGACTAAAGGAAGGGATGGGCTTTCTAAGTTGGGGGGGGGGGGGTGTCACAGTGAAGGCAGTGACTGTGTTCCGGTTCCAGCCAGCACTGCCTGGGACCACAGCTCAGACTGAGGTTTATCTGATGCCCGTCACTATTCGCTGGTCCAGCCTGCCACCCTGCTTAGGATCACTGTGGACGGAAGACAGCAGAGAAGCTAAGCCTGCCTGAAGCTGAGGCCACCTTCTCTAAGCTGCCTGGCATCCTCCCTGCTACCCAGAACCTCATGAAAAATTCTCATGGAGCAAGAAACACATGCTTTGCAGTAAAAATAATAATAATAAAAATTAACTGATACATGCCTCCATGTTTTCTTCTTTAATATGGGTAGAATTCTTTGCAGAGTCAGAATGAGGCAAGTGAGAAGAGAAAGTTTCATGTGTACAGCAAGGTGTCTGGTGATACAATAGCTGTTCAATAAACATTTCCCCTCCCTTCCTCCCTTTCTTGTAATGGCAAATGACTTCAGCTGCCTCAGTTCTCCAAGAACATAAATGGGTCATTTATCTTCCACAGGACACAAAGAAAATGGCTGGATGCCTTCAAATAGTACTTGGGTCTGTCATCCGTCTCCTTACGTGGAGAGGTGGGAGAGACGGAGTGTGGCTGCCCTATCTCCATAAAGCCCACAATACCCTACCACAGGGCCGGTGCTGTGGCGTAGCGGGTAAAGCCGCTGCCTGCAGTGCCGGCATCCCAAGTGGGCACCAGATTGAGTCCTGGCTGCTCCACTTCTGATCCAGCTCTCTGCTATGGCCTGGGAAAGCAGTAGAAGATGGCCCAAGTGCTTGGGCCCCTGCACCCATGTGGGAGACCCAGAGGAGGCTCCTGCTTTTGGATCATTCCAGCTCCAGCCCTTGGGGCCATCTGGGGAGTGAACCAGCGGATGGAAGACCTCTCTCTCTCTCTCTTTCTCTCTGCCTCTCTGTAACTCTCCTTTTCAAATAAATAAATAAATCTTTGATAAAAAATAAAATAAAAATATCCTACCACATTGCCTCTAGCGCTCCAAAAGGAGGACGGAAGATGGTACATTCCAAGGGAGGCCAGGCCTTCCCAAAGGTGCTGCATGAGCTGCAGCCAGGTTGCTGCCCTCAGGCAGGGTGGGGAACCCTGAGTAGATGCCCAGGACTGGAATGGAACGTGGCAAAGCTCTGGGACCCAGCCACACACATGCATGCTGTGGAGCGTGCCAGCCTCCCATCCCGAGCTCAGCCCCCTCCGTGCCCCTGCAGACGGGTCAGCAGGAAGCACGGCTCCTCTCAGCTCTCCTTCCTCACAACACTTCCTGTGCTGCCTGTCACCCATCAAAGGAAGTAGACGTTCTCTGTCCTGCACCCAAGGCATCTGCAGCACCTTCCCCATGGACCTGCCTGGCCTCTCCTCCATGAGCTTCACGCTGCAATAGTCCAGTCAAGAGTTCATCTCCCAGATCCACGGGGCACCCTCTGCCACCCCTCAACGCCTGCTCCAGGTGCCACCTCCCGCATGATACTTTCTCCCATACCACCAGCCGCCCCCAGTCAGGAGAGATCACTGTGGGCTTGGCACTCCCATAGGAGAAGGGCTTTCACGGCACCCAACAGCCTTTTTAGAGCAGCTTAGAATGGTGCTGTTGCTCTCCTCCACTCCAGCAAGCAAACACCGCCCCCCCCCCCCCCCCCCCACACACACACATGCAATCATTCACCCTTCAGGGCAGGGACAGTCTCTTCCCTTGCATGCAGTAGAAAAACTTGCCGAGGCAAATACTTCAATGCAGAACTACACCCAGAAGAATAGTCAATCCATTCCTTTCAGCATACAGTGGCAAGAGTGCTAACAAATTCAAGAGTTGTAAAGGAAGACATATTCCACAGCAGCGAGTATAAATTTGTCATAGTAACAGCCACAACCACCAAGCCAGCACTTGTCCAGAGCACTTGACAGGCACAATCCTAAATACTTTCCAAATATTAATTTGTTTTATCCTTGCAACAATCGAATGGGGTAGCTATTCTTCTGGGCACCATGCTACACAAAATCAGCCATCCGGAGCTTTGTAACTGGCCCAGGATCACATATAAAAGACTTGAGCTAGGACCAGCCCAGGGCAGGCTGGCCCCAGAGCTGGTGCTCTTAACCAAGCACACAGAATGGGCTCCAGTGAAGGCATTTGGCTACCACGTGGGCGCCTGTTAGGAATACGCCTTCTCTACAGACCCACGGGGGCGGGCAACTTCACTGGGGCAAACCTCTGAGTGCCCACACCCGCATTTGCAGAGCAGCTGAACTCCAGGAACGGGATGCTCTGTTTAAACTTATTTTTGTAGAAATGAGGCAGAATCTGCCCTGGCCTAGGTCACTGCCTGCCCTGGATTTTCCCTTTGAAGATAATAGATCTGGTCAATTTAAAAGGGGCAGAGGTGAGGTGAGAAACCAATAAACCCCTTAAAGTTTGGCTGCCTAACTAATCAGTGAATTATGTGCTCATCAATGAATCATAGAAATGAGAGATAGCGGAGCCCCCCCGGGGTCACGTGCCCATCCCCCCAGCGTGGGGGAGTCTCTGCAGCCTCCTCCACAAGTGCTTCTCCAGTCTAATTAGAAATGACCACGCAATGGGGTTCCCACCACTGCCTCTTGGGGAACTATTCTGCCGACTAAGAGACCTAATTATTAGGAAATTGATCATTATATTCATACTAGATTCTTCTCCACACAGTTGTATCACATCGCTTCTTAATTGTTCTCCTTTTGACCCTGCCTCCTCCCCCCCCCCCCCCCCACCCACCAAACAATCCCTCCTAAGCACTTCAATTACTTTTTCTCTCCGCTGATTCCTGGCTGGGCCACCGGGGAATGAAGTGGAGAGGAAAGAGAGAAATGAGCGATGGAGGAGGAAGAAACAGAGGTCTGGCAGCCTGGGAGGGCCGCTCAGACCACTGGAAGGCCCTCACTGTCTCTCACAGGCTTTCTTCCACCTGCCAGAACGCAGGACAGGCCCCTGAGCATCTGAGCCCCACTCACCAGAAGGGCAAGCAGAGCACAAGGCAGGGCCAGCCTGGGGACCTGCACTGGGTCTTTCCCACCTCCGCTGCCACTGCAGGGGCCTAGGCAGCCTGGGGAAGGTCAAATACCATGGAGGGGGGCATGAGGGGAGAGGCCAAGGAAGGCTGGTGGGAGCAGAGTTCCATTATTGGCATCACCCCCTTTTGCATAAAAATGCTGGCCTGGATTCAACAAATCTGAGAATCCTGATGTAGGTAGGCAGGAAGGAAAGGTCAAGAAAACTGAAGGAGGCTCAGAGTGAGCCATGCACAGTTTGGCTAGCCCCACCATGACCAAGTCAGAACCATGGAGGTCAGCCCCTGAAAGTGATCCTCAGGGCACACTAGGGCATTGTGGCACCAAGACCCCCAGAATGCTCTAGGACCCAGCCCAGGGAGAGAAGCTGGGAGCAGCATCTCTACACAGAGCCACGTGGGGTGAGAAGAGGGGAGGTGCTGAAGAGACAGAGTTCCCATTTACTGCTTCATCCCCCAAATGCCTGCAAGAGCAAGGGAGGTAAAGCCAGAAGCCAGGAACTCAATCCAGGCCTCCCACGTGAGTGACATCTCCACTGCCTCCCAGGGTCTGCATTAGCAGCTAGCTGCAGTCAGGAGGTAGGCCCAAGTTTAGAACCCAGGTACCACAGTGTGGGACATCCATGTCTTAACCACTAGGCTACATGGCCATTCTAGTTGTGTGTTTTCTCCTAAACAGGCCTGGGCAGTGGCCAGTGGAGAATGAAATGCAATCCACTCTCCAAGCCAAAGGAAAACACAGTTTTTGTAATTCATTCAAAAGGACCATATGAGCGAGGGGCTGCCCTGAGAGGCTGTCCATCTATTCCTGAAAGAGCATGTTTTTCTGATCTTAGATACTATCAAGCATTTCTGTCGCCGTAATCACATACATCTGCAGTTCTGACTGACCTGAGCACAAGCTCCTTGAGGGCAGTGATCACGTCTTAAACTTGCACAGCCTGCACGTAGCAGTTACGTCATCAGTGTTTCCCAGGGAATTACTAGAGTTGGAAACTCAGCAGGAAGATGCTACCCAATTAATTATTTCTCCCCAAAGGATTCCGCATTTTATCTTTCACGTGGTCCACATTTTCCCTGCTTTCTCCACAAGCTGCTTTTCTGCAATGCATCAACATCTGATAGAAACTTCACCTGTACTTCCCCTGGTTGTCTCTCAGGCAGCTCCAGAACCCAACAGAGGCCAGCACAGGATGCCAGGGACTCGGGAAACTCTGAGAGCCTTCAATTCAACTCCTTCCTCCTAGAAGAAAGCTGAGGTTCAGCAGAACAAGCAACTTCCCAGAGCTACATCAGAGTAGGAGCAATTTTCTTTCTTTCTTTTTTTTTTTTAGGATTTATTTATTTATTTGAAAGGCAGAGTTACAGAGAGGCAGAGACAGAGAGAGAAAGAGGCCTTCCAACCAATGGCCCACTCCCCAGATGGCCGCAACAGCCAAAGCTAGGCTGATCTGAAGCCAGGAGCCCAGAGTTCTTTCCAGATCTTCCACATGGGTGCAGGGGCCCCAGGACTTGGGCCATCTTCTACTGCTTTCCCAGGCCACAGCAGAGAGCTGGATCAGAAGTGGAGCAGCCAGGATCTGAACGGGCACTCACACTGGATGCTGGCACTAAGGTGGTGGCTTTACCCACTATGCCACAGCACTGGCCCCGTGTAGGAGCAATTTTCTAAGAAACATGTCTTAATACCTGCTATATGTAAGCCTCTATGTTAGTTGCAAGCATTATTAGATGACCAAGGCTTAATTCCTGATATGGAGAAGCTCACAGCTTAGTGGGAGAGACGGAAATACACACCACTATCTCCAGTACAAGGATGACATGCTTTCATAGAAGATTAAATAAAGTCCTTATAAGCCAGGGGAAATAAAGCAAGAGACAAAGGAAGCCTCTTGAGAGAGCTGACATTCGAGTCAAGTCTTAAAGGATGAATAGGAGTTGTCTAGAAAGAGAAGGCTGGAGAGACCTTTTAGGAAGTGCAAACATGTTCACAGTGCAGCAGGTAAACAGAGTGGCTAGAGTTCCAGAGGGCACACAGTGAAAAGGGGAGAGCAGGGTTGGCATTTGGCATAACAATGAAAATGCCAGTGAAGACACTCACATCACACATCAGAGTATTTGGGTTCAATCCCCAGCTCCAGCTCCTGACTCCAGCTTCCTGCTAATGCAGACTGTGGGAGGCAGCAGTGATGGCTCATGTAGTTGGGTTCCTGACATCCAAGTGGGAGACCTGGATTGAGTTCCAGGCTACCAGCTTTAGCCCCTTAGCCACTGTGGGAATCTGGGGAGTGAACCAGCAAACAGGAACTAGCCTCCCACTATCTTTTTCTTTCTTTCTCTCCCTCACTCCCTCTCTGGATCTCTGCCTATAAGATATGAGGGGCTGGCATCATGGTGTAGTGAGTCAAGCTGCTGCCTCTGACACTGACGTCCCATACCGCTACCAGTTCAAGTCCCAGCTGCTCCACTTCCAGTCCAGCTCCTTGCAAATGCACCTGGGAAAGCAACAGCAGATGGCCCAAGCACTTGAGTGTCTGTACCCATGTGAGAGACTCATATGAAGCTCTTGGCTTTGGCCTCGCCCAGCCCCAGCTATTGCGGCCATTTGGGGAGTGAAATAGTAGATAGAAGGTATCTCTTTTTCTCTTTCTGTCCTTCCCTTTCTAACTCTGCCTTTCAAATACATAAATAAATCTTTAAAATAAATAAACAAATTAAGAGAAGAAGGGAATGGTCCTGGAGAGGTAGATTGTGAAAAAGTCTCAATACCACACTAAGAAATTTGATCCAAGTTTTGTGTAGTCCATGGTGAGTCACCAAAGCTTCTTGATTAGGGTAATGACAGCATCAAGCCTGGTGTTTTAGAGAAGGAAGAGATGACATGCAAGGCCAGTTGACCAGTTAGAACTTACTGAGTTTGATCAAGAAATAATAAGAAATTAAGATAAAACAACAATAGAAAATATAAAGAGCTTCAGTCAAGTTGTGGCCCATTCTGAAGATTGCCTCTAGTGACTGTATATGAAAGGAATGAAAATAAAATTCAAAAATGATTTTAAGGTTTCTAACTTGTTTAGCCTTTACGAGAAGGAGAGAATGCAAAAAGAGAACCAGCTTAAGGGAAGGGATCATTTGGTTTTGGAAAGATTGGTTATGCAAACCTGGATCTAGAGTTCAACAGGGAAGTCTCAGCTACAAACAATGAAACGGATTTCCTAGGGATGTGCCAATGGCAACTGGAGCCACAGGAGTGGGCCATGGGGAGAGTGTGGTGGGAGAAGAGAAGACCTGGAAGAAATCTGGAAGCAAGGTGCACATAGAAACCAAGCAAGACAGAGAAGCCAGAAAGGGGGAATAGGGAAGCAGCATCAGAGAGCTGAGCAGGCAATCAGAAGAGGAAACCTCTCTGACACCAGGGACAGCAGGGCCTAAGCGACAGTACCACAGAGAGATCAGATAAGATGGAGACTTAGAATAAACCAATGCATGTAGTCACTCAAGACCACCAAAGACCCTAAAAGATGACATGGTATAGTGATGGAGTGTAAACCAGATCACAAATCAAATTTAACTGCTTGAATAGCACACTGAAGATTTGGAAGACTCTAGACAATTCCTAACACACATTCAAGACTTAAACTAGCTTAAAAGGAAAGCAAAGTTAAGGTAAAGCTATAGTTCTGTAGGAGAGACTCAATAATATTTACAAGGGGTCAAAGTTTGATGGGTGAGAATTGTAGACGGTTTGTGAAGTGATGTGGCCAAGAGCAAAAGTGGAAGAGGGTGAAACATGGCTTCTCTAAATGGAAACAGAATGAAAGAAGATAGTTCAAGGATTAGGTATTAAAATTTACTGACCAGTGCTTTTTTACTGAAATATTTGGATGCATGGGTTGAGGAAACTGTAAAGACTAGATAAAGAGCTAACAAGAGGGTAATAAACGGTGGGGTCACAACTAGGGTGGGGCACGTGAGGCACCCAAGACACAAAATTGAAGGAGGCACTCGTTCTTAGGATCATGCAAATGCCGGGTTGGCACAGGAGTTAGTGTCTCTTTAAATTCTGCACTCTAGACACCTCACTCACCCCCACCCTAGCCCTGGCCCTGGAATTACTAAACAACTCCAGCCATCAGGGTGAGATTGGAAATCATGGATTTTTAATGAAGTTCATCATCCTGGTTAGGAAGTTTTCTTCCACAGTGCTTAGATGCTCTGGACAAGAAATAACAGAGAAGGAGAAAGAGAGAGAGAAAGAGGATGGGGGAAGAGAGAGTTAGAGGGAGAGGGAGAAAGAGAAGAGTTCATTAGCCAGACATTGAAGAAACAGACAAAACAAAAGTCAAAGGATGAGAGAACTGAGTGCTTGCAAAAGTGTAGTTGAAATGGTTGCTCAGACAAGGTGGGAAGAGGGATGAAGCTAGGAGGGAGTGGTATGCTGCTAGTGTAAGGAGAGGTCAAGAGACAGGGCATCGCAATGAGACCAAAGAACAGATTTGAAGGGCATGAAAGAGTAGGAACTCATAGAAGGATCAGAGGTTGTGGTCAGAAAGCAGAATTTCAGAGTTCAGGATTTCAAAAACAGAGTAACTCCAGTTGATGTCAAGGTCTAGTAGTTGCTGTGGGAGCCACTGCTGAAGTGGACTTGGAGGTGAGGTTGTTGGAGAAAGAGGGGAGCAGGGGCTGTGAAGCTGAAGCACTGGGTAGCAGCCTCCATGGGACATGGCTACAATAGCTGGAGAAAAAAACATTCTGTCCAAACACTTTTAACATAACGTGAGGGAATAAGGACAATTTTCACATACATCCATGTGCCCCTGTTGCTCAAGTCAATCATACCCAGGTATCCAGGAATAGCTTTACTGGCATAAGGTACAGCACACTCCTAGACTCTTGTACTGGTGCGTGGCTTCCATATCAACCCCTATATATTATGTTTTTATTGAATACCATTATATACCTTAGGATACTGCAAGACTCAAAGTTTATATGAATCCTACAGCAAGATGGGATTCAATAGTTGGTGCTATTGTAATATCACTACAGCAAATCTTCTTCCACCTTGCACAGCTTAAAACTCTTTCAACATCATGAAAAACTCACATGTGGAAGATTTCTATTTCCCAGATTTTCTGCTCTAGTGTGTGACAAAGTTGTTTTGTTTTGCTTTTTATGTCCTGAGCCCTATTTCCTATTTCCTATTTCAGTGCTTCAATTCACACTGAGCTGCTTAATGAATAAGGAAAACCATCTGGTGTAGCAGGACTTAACTTTAGAAAAGATAACAGGTCAATTCTGGCCATTTTTATTGGAACAAAAACAAAGTCCAGCATTTAAATACCCAAAGACTCAGTCTGAAGTAAGCACATCTGACCTACGAGTTTGAATGAAAGTCATTGTCATGTAGTGATGACCAAGCTGAGGCTAATGGACACTTTTACAAGACTGCATCCATTAAAGAAACCATGCTAGTACTGACCCTATTCATTTTGGTTAGCCTATTCTAGAGGGAAATTTAAGAATATCTCAAAAACCCATTTCTGCAGGTTCTCCAAGGGGCTTTAAAGAGCACCACCAAACAATAATGGAAGATCCAAGGATGCCGATATAGACAATAGGAAATACAATTTTCCCTAACCTCTACCATTGAAGTATTCAGCAGATTTCTAATAGTTATGATCATATTTGTATAAGCCCAATTGACTCTCTCCTTCATATAAAAAATATTAGGGTGTTTTTCAACTACCTGCCAACATTTTTGGGGGGTCTGTGTAAAGGGAGCATATTTTTGTAATATTGAGGAAATCTATCACAGGTTTCACAAGAATTAATGGTCTTCCAAGATCTTCCAAAGACAATGGCACTTAATCAAACCTTGTTTAAATGTTTGCCTCCTCCAAAAATATATGTTAAAATTTAATTTTGTAACTGTATTATGAGGTGAGATCTTTGGGAAATGAGTTATGCCATGAAGAAGTGGAGAAGCCAGGACTCGAACTGGTGCCCATGTGGGATGCTAGCACTGCAGGCGGTGACTTTACCCACTATGCCACAATGCAGGCATCAAAATAAATAAATTTTTTGAAAAGTTTGTTTTCAAAGATGTAAAGCCAAACCCAGTACCCTGGTTTCTAAAACCATTCCCCAGTAAAAGGAATCAGATCTCTTCAGAAAAAAAATATAGTACTAATGCTACAGCAAAGAATATGCACAATGAGCCTGAAGCAGCATGCAGTGCCAGAAAACGAAGGAGTCCCCACAACACAAAAGGACATAGACATGTCAAAGGAATACAGAAGTTTCCATGACAGAACTCCAAAACCAGTGCTTCCAATGGCCAAAACAAAAGAAATACCATACTGCCAGATTATAATCCAGAATATAAGATAATTATCCACGAGTTCAAACTGCTATAAATACATGATGGAGTAAACAGATGGGGAGAACACTTCCCTCACAGAAGTATTCCACACAATTTATTTAGATCCTCCCCACCAGGAGGTGGAGCTTCACTCCCTCAGTCTCCACCCACCAATCTTGAGTGTGCGCTAAACTTAGTAGCTTGCTTCCCAAGAGTAGAATATGGAAGGGGAGGGGGAGACTTTACAGTGGAGAAATCTGGCAAACCATGGCTGGCTGGGTGATTAAGGGTAACATCATCAGTTAAAAGCATGTACCCCTTCATCTATGGGATGAGAAGGACACTTCATTTGTATGTTCTTCCTCCTAAAAACACATAACCTAGATCTATGATACAAACATCAAAGGAACCTAAATTGGGACACATTCTACAAAATACCTGGTGGTGCCTCTCAAAACAGTCAAGATTACCAAAAACAAGGAAAATTTGGGAAACCATCATAGACCAGAAAAGGCTAAAGAGACTGACAACTAAAAGTATCCCAGATAGGATCCCAACACAGAAAAGTAGTGAAAACTGAATAAGATGCAGACATATCTAATAATGACATATCAGTGTTGATCTCTTAGTTATGATAAACAAACTGTAGGACATAAGATGCAATTCAAAGAAGAAACCTAGTGAGGAATGCCTGGACAACTTTTCTGTAAGTCCAAAACTGTTCTGAAGTTTAAAGTTTATTTTTAAATGGAAACAGAAAATAATAGATGCAGCGTTGGAACTCGAAGGAATCCATGAAAACACCAAGCCAAACCTCTGCCACCTGTGGAAACTGAGGTCTAGAATGGTCAATGACATGCTCAAGGCAGCAGCTCAGAGAAGAACTAGAACTGAAACCTAGGTCTCTTCCACCCCAGAGCAAGACGTGCTAGGAATAGACAGGTGAGAAGCCTCCAAATAGAAGATGACACTCGTGTCCCTCAGGAAGGCCACGCCCATGCTCTGAACTCACTGGTGTGTCTTGTAGGGAAGGAGCTGGAGGCAGAAGCGCCACTCCTACACACAGCCTGGTGAGGAGGAGAATCGTGGTGGCCGGAGGCAGGGGCCTCCACGGTGCCTCCTTGGGGAGAATCCCTCTGATTGTTTAATTTGCTTCAGAGGTTAACAGTGCCTTCTTATTTAGCTTGTTGTTCCTGTTTTCCTCTGGGGGCGAAAAATAGAACTTTGGTTCAAGAATTAGTTGGGAGCCAGCAAAAATGAATAGTAATGAGGTTATTTCTATCAAAATAGCTTCATTACCATGCCAGTGTCTGATAAAACCAAATGTTCACTTCTCCGTAACAAGAAAGGTGGTAAATGCAGCATCCTTCACCTTTTAAAAAGAATCCATAGTTTCAACACTGTACACATCTCCCCAATCACATGTGCCCATTTCTAATTAGCCCAATTAGAATACACATTTTCTCCAGGACACTCTTAAATAATCCAAGGAGGTAAAAAAATGTCACTAGTCATGGGTTTGTTTTTTTAATGCTTGGTTTTATTTTAAGGCATACACACTTGAGAATGTTATAATTTTCCCTAGTTGTGGTAGGGGAAATGTGTTTTAAAGTCTAGGAAGCTAATATGCCTTGCTCATGAAGCAGGCTTCAGGAATGGAATAGAATTATTAACATTCTTGGGGAAGGCTTTGTGACACAGTGAGTCAAACCTCTGCTTGCCATGCCCATATCCCATATTGGAGCTCTGGTTTGAGTCCTGGCTGCTTTGCTTGCAATCCAGCTCCCTGATAATGTGCTTAGGAAATCCATGGAAGATGGCCCATGTACTTGGGCCCTTGCCGCCCATGATGCAGTTCCTAGCTCCTGATTTCAACCTGGACCAGCCCTGGCCATTGCAGCCATCTGGGGAGTGAATCAGTGGGTGGAAGAATGATTCTCTCTCTCTCTCTCCCAATCTGCCTTTCAAACAAATAAAATAAATCTTATACTGTTAAAGTTCTCTTTGATTTTTTTCATCCACAAGACAGTAGAGACTGTTCACTAAACATGGTAGCAGAAGAGTGTGTCAGTTGATTCTCTGCTCCCCTGGTACTCCTGGATGCTAAGTAAACTCAGAATCTGGTTCTCCATCCTCAACAAAGGAGAGTGCATCGGGTCTCTGGGATCCCCTGCCCCAACACTAGAACTCACATTTAACCAGTGTAATGCCCATGGCAGGAGCTAGTTACTGCGTAGTTAGCCACTCACTGTCATTCTTCTCCTGCCCCAACTCATTCCAAGCTGTAATCAAGGCAGTGCAAAAGGACAGACCTGTGTGAATGAAAAACAATCTCACAAGCAGTAGGAACCAAACTCCAATCCCATGTCTTGCAGTGGAGCATTGTAACTTTAACAGGATATTAGTTGTTCCAAGAATGAAATGAATGGGCATGAATCCAAATTGGTAAATCATGAGTCATCCATCCCCTATTTCCACCTGCCCCTGCTCCTCACGGAAGAGTCCCAAAAGTTTCTCACTCAGCCATCTGTCTGCTTGGTCCATCCAGGAACAGTTAACCTCGATGATGATTCTCCACTCAGTAGTCAAACCTTTCCCTTGACACAGCCTGAGAGCTCCGACTCCTCACTGTGACTCTGCCAGCCACTGAAGCTGCAAACTCCAGGCAGGCCGAGGATGAGCACATTGTCTGTAAACTCTGCTTGCCAAGGCGGGTGCTCTGGGGGCTCTCGGGACCACCACGACAGAGCCTTTTCACCCTGAGCAGGGCAAATTGTCCACCAGGGGAGACTTGAAAGTTCTCTTCAATGTGTAGCGCCTGGTGCCTCCAGCTCAGCTCCCACTGAGTTTCTACCACTTACCAAGGACTCTTAGAAAACAGACTTTGGATCCTCTCTGGATCCAGTGTAAGAGACGGCTTCAAATAAGTTAGGGAAATTCTGAGATGGAAGACAAAAGAATGGGAATCTTCCTGTAAAAATGTGAGTCACTTGCATGCACACATGCAAACATATACATACACACACATACAGAGGCAGCTACTGAAAGCAAATGCACTTGTTAATGTTCAACTCTCCTATCTGGCCATGGAGCAGGCCAGCAATAAAGGGCAGATAGATCAGCTCTTTTAGGCGCGCACACACACACCGCCCGATAAATCAGAAACAATAAAGCTGGAGACAGGCTTGCCGGGCCCCAGCTGGTATTGCTTATATCTGTCCTAAGCAATCAGGGATCATGAAGAAACTTCTTTTTGGAACGCCTAACCGCAAGACTTCACAGTGACCGCCTCAATCCCACATGCCCATGAGCTGAAGGGGGGTGCCGGGGAGTGGATACCTTTATTTTTTTGACAAGATCAATCAGTCTCTCCGGAATCTCCCCATTGCCCACTTCTCCCCGACCAGC
Source organism: Lepus europaeus (assembly GCF_033115175.1). Classification (NCBI taxonomy): domain Eukaryota; kingdom Metazoa; phylum Chordata; class Mammalia; order Lagomorpha; family Leporidae; genus Lepus; species Lepus europaeus. The sequence continues at coordinate 56,182,565 of NC_084839.1, forward strand.
TCCCGCTCTCTATCTCACCTGAACATGCAAGAAAGAAGTACTGAAACTATGAGCAATAGCCTCCCTCCTTAGACTTTGCCAGAAGCTGGCCAAACCTTGGCTCCTTGAGATCCAGAGCACACCTTTAGTGAGCACAGTCATCCACAAGAGGGTGAGCGGAGGCACTGCCTATGCCTAGAAATCAGAGAGAGTCAAAACCACATGCAGTACACCCTAGTGCTCAAACAATGGAGGGCTTCCACCAGGCCAGTTAACTGGGATGCTACCAGTAACGTCTCTCTCACCAGACTACGAATCCCAGCCAGGTACGGGGTTTTAGTGATGCAAGATCAGCAAACTTGCAAACTTACTTTCACACTGCAGTCCCAGGAATGGCAGTTCTCTGGCCACAACCAAGATCTGCCTCCTCCCTTCCCCCTCGCCCCCGCCTGCATCCTCCCCTCCACACCTGTTCAACGCAGAGACACAGGCCCAGCCGGTTCCCATCTAGAAACACACTCTGGGCACATCTCAGCTTTTGCAAATAGACTGGCTTCATCTCTATCCTCTTATTGTGGAGGCCACAAATGGCATCTCATTTTCATTAATTACTGCAGCCTCTACCTATTGTCAGTCATCAGAACCTGCCATATGGTTACCATCAGGTGCGTTCAAGTTCCTATTATGTGGCATTCCCGGATGCCCTAAATAGACACTGCAGATCTGCCTGTGTTTTTACAGGGCCACTTATATTTCAAAAAAAAAAAAAAAAAAAAAAAAAAAAAAAAAAAAAAACTCATTCTGCTTCAAGACATCGCTAAAGAAGGTCTTTCTGTTTAGCACTGTGCCCTATTGAAAACCTCCATGCTTCCTATTGAATGCTATTTTCCTTCCCCCAACACCACTCCTGAGCAATGGGGAGAATTGTAGACTACTGACTTTAAGAAAGAGAGTTTAGGGAGTGTTCTTTCTATAAATGCCAGGGAGGTGAAATGTATGGGAGGATGCTAGGAAGACTGGTGAAAGGGTATATCAACATTAAGTCCAAACTAGATTCATAAGGAATGAGAATAGCCCCAAAGAGCCCCAAAGAAATTGTGCCAATAAACTATGTCATATTGCATCTAAGTATAAAGAAATTATTTTAAGTAATTATTTTCAAATATTTTTATACTGGCCACTGACCATAATACAAGTGACACTCATCTTTGTACTTTCGGGGATACTACAAGGAAAAGGAGACTTTATGAGAAACCCATAAACCATGGAATATGTTGATGGAAAATCCCAGTCCATGCTGCCTCCAGAATTTCACACCTTTCTGGACCTCAAGTACCTCCATGCTTTTGCCACCACCACAGGTGTATGCGTTGGAAAGTTCCTTTCAGGACCCTGATACTCTGGAGAAAGTACAGGGTAATGTGGCCTGGATAGATTAATCCCTGTGTTAAATCCTGAAATGAACTTGTGACCTGATTGGTCACAGTCTTTGCCCGACTGCAGTGGCATTTGAGTTACTGGCCATATGTCTGATGGTCACATGAAACCTGCAGTTCTATATTGACGATAGGCTTTATAATTTGGGGGTCACATTATGATCAGTGGTACATTTCTAGAAACTTGCTACAACACATAAATCCATCAGTTGGGTTACACAGATGTTAAGTACTAAATGTCTATACTGAATTTGGTTTAAACATATAAACATTTCCTCTTCTGCACTTAACCTGAACTCAAACTTTTCAGGATCTGGGAGCCCTGGATGGTAAACTATTAACTCTGCCTGGAGGTTTGGAAGTATGTATACTTCATGTACACACAAACACATATACACACTTCTCTGCAGTGACTAGAAGAATGGCAATAAAAGGAAGTAGAACATGTGGGCATATATTCCACAGTCAACACAGTTTAAAGAAGCTCCCTGTTTTGCTCAAGGTAGCTCTTTCCTATGACCAAAGGCTTTCAGCCATGCCTAGGATGAACTAAACCTGGCCTTCCAGCCTGCAATCAGAAAAGTCATTGGAACAAGTCCATTTTCTTGAAGGCATTCCGTCTTCAAGGACACAAATGTGACATGAGCATACTGGTTTTGCTTGCTCTTTCTGTAGACAAACTTGTGGGTAACCATGGCTGCTTACACCTCTGGCAGGAAGGTACCAAAGGCGCTCAGTAATTTATCTGCTCCTGACAGAGGAAAAGTGCCTACACGTATGATGATGGTGTTCGAACTGGTCACTGTGGCCTCACAGCCATTTCATAAAAAGAAACCAACCCCATTCAAGGAAAAATGAGTCTCCAGAACAAAACAGCAGGTCAGTATCCAGGGCTCAAGGTCACATTTCTACAAATACCTGCTTGTTCTCAGATAACACCTGCTCAGAATTTCAAACAGAAAAGGGCAGGGCTGTATTGATAAAGCCCTCTGCTCCAGGCGGCAAAGGGAGGTACAACCCTCCTGGTGTGACTGAAGGGAAGATAATAAGTGGGAAAGCTCCCAGAGTGCCCCAAAGGATCATGTTCCCTCTCTGCTTGGGCGGCGACATGGGGATTCTTTGACATGTGGCTGGGCAGTTTTGGGGTGCCACTGTGGCCTGTGCTAAAATAGGCATCTAGAATGTCTAGGGGGAAAGGCCATGTCAACAGGATAGAATGTGTCCTTTGAAAAGAAAGCTCGGCATCAGAAGCAATGGGTGGCAGGCCTATTAATGGCTGATCTGTACAGTGATCTGCCCTCAAGGAGACCCAACAGGCCAGTCCACTGCAGTGGCTTTCAATGTGGTAAGCCTGGGCTTCAGCAGAAGTCAGCTTATGAAGAGCCCTGGCAGCTCTGCCGAGTTGGATCACTGGAAATGGACCTGCCCTGGAGTCGAAGGATGCCCAGGTCAGAGCCACAGATCTTATTGGCTCTAAGCGGAAAAGCCCTTCACTCAGCCCAACTTCCAAAGTGACCACTGCAGCTGAGGGGATGGTCAAATAGGGTCAGCAACATTGCAGGCAGAACTGTAAATTTCTTGTTAGAGATGCCCCCTGCCTTTACCTGGCCAGCTCTCCTCCCAGGCCAGCCAAGTAATGAAAGTCAACAGAGTGCCTTCCCCTAGGAGGTTCACACCTCCCTTAGGATATACCCCATGTGAAGAGATAGATAGGTCTGGGCCTCTTAACTTACAAGGCCTAAAGCCCACCAGATTATTATCAAGCCCCTTCTGTCAGGTTCTATTTGCCTCTCAATCAGAAAACTTAATTGTAGCTTAGACAGCACCTTTCTTAGCTCCTCTAATAATGACTCTGTCCTTTGTTCTAGGCCCTGTCTAGTGCACTTGGGCCTCATTTCTTTGTAATCATAACCTCTACTCTACCACCAATGGCTCTACTCCCAACCTGTGTGTACTGATGGTCCTCTTCCCCACTTAATGCTGTATAATTGTTCAAACCTGGTAAATGCCACTCTTAGGATCATTGGTTACTATCCTCACTCTGTCTTTTATGACCTTGTCTAAATATGATCAGAGTCGGCAAACTTGGAAGGCTTCCATAGCCTTGGCAACTCATGACGACAGCCTAGGATGGTTACTGGCGCCATAAACTAGAGTGTCAATTTGTTGGGTCAACAACAGGAGCCACTGTGCACTTGCTCCTCATGTGGGATCTCTGTCCTTAATGTGCTGTCCATTGTGATTTAATGCTATAACTAGTACTCCAACAGTATGTTTCACTTTGTGTTTCTATGTGGGTGCAAACTGTTGAAATCTTTATACTAAACTGATCTTCTGTATATAAAGAGAATTGAAAATGAATCTTGATGCAAATGGAAGGGGAGAGGGAGCGGGAGAGGGGAGGGTTGCGGGTGGGAGGGAAGTTATGGGGGGGGGAGCCATTGTAATCCATAAGCTGTACACTGGAAATTTATATTCATTAAATAAAAGTTAAAAAATAATAAAAAAGAAAAAAAAAACAAAAAAACAAAAAAACAAAAAAACAAAAAAAAAAAAAAAAGAATGTGTCCTTTGATGGGACAATATAGCACTCTCTTTTTCTGTTACTTTGCACACCAAACAGCTATTATCTGGCTTTCAAATTCAAATTGTAACTCCAAAGGCCTTCTATGGAGAGTGTGGGTTAAGCAAAGACAGCAAAAAGAGTCTCTAAGGCTCCCACTGCAACAATTTGAATGTGATTTTGCTTCCCAACTCAAGCAGATGTTAATCCTGAAAGTTGAAAGCTAGCACACTGGGCGGGTGCAGACCTGATATAATCCCAGTGTTTGGGGAGTGAGTCTAGTGGGAGATCCGAGGGTGACTGGGGGTGTGTCCTTAGAAGATAGTTCTCACAGAGGGTTCATTACATAAGCCTGAAAGTGAGGCTCAGCCACCCTTCCCTGCTTCCTGGCTCATTATGTGAACCTTCCTCTGCTCACATTCTGCCACCCACCACCCTCATCGGACAGCCTCTGGAGGAAGTACAGGGTCATGTGGCCCTGCCCAGTCTTGGACTGTGACCCTCCCAAACAGTGAGCCTAAATAAACCTTCTTCTTTCCTAAGTGACCTTTGCGAGACATTTAGTTGTAGTAACCAAAAACCGAGTAATATATCCACCCTCCTTTTTTATATGCTAGCATTTCTGAACATGATTTTACTCCTTTCAAGTTATAGTATAGTAAAGTTGGCTACAAATATTTGCTACTCCATTCATTGAGAAATAGAATCTAACTTCCCTCCCACTTGATATTGGTAGCATCTATAACCCATGGTGACCAATGGCATATAGCAGAAGTAACACTACTGAATTTTCCAGGTCCAGGCCTTAAAAAGATTAAAAATTTGCATTTACTCTCTTGTTCCTTGAATTGTGCATCAGGCTTGGTTGGACTAGAGCATTGCCTGCTGCACCTGATATAGCTGACCCTATCTAGACAACAACTTTTCCCAAGCTCCTCAAATCTAGAAACCCAAAAGACTACAGCTTCAATAAAGGGACCTCTGATATCAGAAACTTTCCATTATGTACTAAAAATGGAACTTACCAAGAGGCTGAAACATATACTGACCACAATATATGATGTGTTATTGGCAGTATGCCTTTGTTGTTCTTGAGCTGATATCCATATGGTTGCTGAGATGAGATGAACCAGACCATACTGAGGTCTTAATTAAGTGGCACAGATCATTATGAAGCTAGGCAGAAGGTGGAGACCAGTAGAATGGAAAGGTTTCTAGGAGGAGCAGAATATATGTGTGGTCTTAGAGAGGGGTGGGCAAGAGGGGCTTGAATAGGGATAATAATATGAACAAAGCCATGCCACTAAGAGTAGACATGGCCTATTTTACACTATTCTCCTTTTCTCATATTCTTGATAAGTCAACCTAGCATAGAACAAAAGAGACAGTAAGTATACAAGAAATAATGACTTAAATCTAGAATTTGAATTGAATTGGATTTGATTGGAATTGACCCCTATTCACTAGAAAAATAAGTTGAAATCCTGACCACAATGCAATGGAGAAGCACATCCATGAGATGGCCTAGCAGCAGCCTTCAGTCTGCCCTTTGAGTACTTTCCAAGAGACAAGTCCAAGTTGATTCTCATGAGGTCAGGCTCAGCCTTAGCTCAAGCTGCGGAATGGAGAAAAGAATTCCTGGCCTCCTCCTTCCTATGCAGGCCTGGAATCTTCCCTTCTCAGGACTATCTTCTCTGTTTCCATACGTTCTCTTCGCATGCTTCCCCAGGGGTTGTATCTGTCCATTTTATAACCTCATTCTCACATCTAATTTAAACCTCTTCTTCCCTCTCTCTAGGTCTATACTGGAGCACAACCTTTAGTACAGAGCTGAGAAAAAGAAGGAGGTCTGGCCTATCCCTTCCTCCTCCAGGTGCCAACTCCTCCAGTGTGGGAGAGTGAAGAAGGAAAATGACAGCTTCATATTTGGCTGGAAGACTTTACCATGGCCCCTGTTGTTCGCAACTGTTACTCTAACTCATTGCTCCCTCTGCCATTGAGTGGAGGCCTCAACCTGTCCCATGGACAGAGCCAGCCTCCACACAGCTACCCTGAGTGCTGCATCCTGGTATTTTTGGCCATATGGTCACCCACATTGCTCTCAGGTAGCAGTGTCTGGGAATCAGGACCTCTGCCATGACCAACCATCCATGGACAAAAGGAAGACTCGAAAGGCAGGATCAGGCTTCTGCACCTCTCAGGGACAGAAAAAGAGCTTCATGCACACCACCTTTCCCCAACATCCATCTCTGCTCTCCGAGTCCACATGGAGAAGATAGGGTGGGTAGTTGGGTTCTCTGAGCTGACTCCAACTTAGAAGTATCATAGAGCGGTCACTGCCAATGACTGCATTTGTCCTCAGCCTTGAACCTGAGCTATAACTGCAGGACCACAAGAGAAAGCACATCACTCATACTTTGACATTTGTTTTACATATTGAACTTTCACTGAAGGGCTCCTTAGCTTCAAACATTTGAAAACCACAGCTCAAGACCATAAAGTTCAGTCCTTAATTCTATGGGCTCCCATGTTATTCCTAATAGTGTTAGGTGTTTTAGCCATACTTCCCCATTCTCTAGGGAAGGGCTTTGGCTTATCCATTCCTGACCCAGACCTTGTCCCTTGCATGTGCTCACATGGCAATGCCCAGGAAGAACTCAATGGGTGGCCATTTGTCTTGTCACCAAGGTTCTACCCTGACTACTTGCTATATGAATCCCAGCAGGGTCTTAGTAACAGCATATTGGAAATGCAGCTTTCCTGGCCCACATGGACAGGTTTTTTGTCTATTTTTGTCCTTTCCCTGCTCTGTTTAAATATGGTGTCTGTGACTGAGTTTCGTGTTCCGGAGGCACGCGGTCCAGAGAGAAGGAGCCAGAGTTGCTTCTCTGCCTTGGCGCTTAGGAAAGAGCAAATGGGGCTGCCACCTGCCCGGTCTGGGGATGGTTCCAGAATGGCTCAGGTTATTCACAGCACAGATCCACCCGGGGGTAAAAATATCATCGCAGAAGGACTCTCCTTCGAGCCACAAAAATACCTATGTGGGGATAGAGACATACTCAAAAATGACACAAGGTTTGGGAGAAATCATCTCCTCAGGAAAGAACTCAAGTAATTAGTGATGGCCTCACAAAAGACAAGAGATCCAGGAGAAAAGAATGAGAGCAGTTCAAGAAGGGTAAAAATGTAAGACCCAGCAGCAGAAATCAGGTGTAGACTGAAGAAAGAACTTCCTGACCATGAGACATGCAGAAGCCTTGACAAGATCTCTCCTGGAGATAGGTAGAAGATCACCCCTCCTTTCTGAGTAATCAAATCCTAAGCAGAAGTCAAGTGGGGGAAACTGCAGAGGCTGCCACCAGCCTTGCGTATCTACAGGAAGCTGCAGGGAAGGGCAGACTTCCCCGGCAGAGGGTTTCTCTTTCCGGATCTCCTTATCCAGATGTCCCATTTTGAGCTTTGTGTCTCTGTGACAAACTCATGTACACAATCACCGAGCCACACACAGGAACTCAGGGGTGGATGTGTGGGATGAAGAGATGGACTCATTCTTCTTTCTAGAAGGTCCACACCGTGGTCCACTCTTTCTGGGCTTCTGGCTTCTTCTGCTGGACCTGCTCAGGAAGTTTCTTGCATCTTGTCCTCCAGCACCGTGTGCACTGCCCCCCTACCACCGCTCCAGCTGTCCTAGAACCCACTCCACATTTCATGAGACGGTCTCATTCTAGCCCTTGCTCTCTCTGAGAAGTAAAGTCCTCATATTTCACATACAAGCTTTGGAAGTGGATATTCTCAAAAATGCATTATAAATCCTATTCTGCCTTTGACTTAGGCTTGTCTCCAGGGAGAGGGAAGCATCCAGAGAATCTAACCTTAGGAATTTTTTTTGGACAGGCAGAGTGGACAATGCTGCAGCCAGCGCACCGCGCTGATCCGAAGCCAGGAGCCAGGTGCTTCTCCTGGTCTCCCATGCGGGTGCAGGGCCCAAGGACTTGGACCATCCTCCACTGCACTCCCGGGCCACAGCAGAGAGCTGGCCTGGAAGAGGAGCAACCAGGACAGAATCCATTGCCCTGACTGGGACTAGAACCCGGTGTGCCGGCGCCACAGGCGGAGGATTAGCCTATTGAGCCGCAGCACCAGCCAGGAATTTTTTTAAAAAAGATTTTATTTATTTGAGAGGTAGAGTTACAAACAGAGAGAGAAAGACAGGTAGAAAGGTCTTCCATATGCCAGTTTAACCCCCAGATGGTCACAATGGGTGGAGCTGGGCCAATCCAAAGCCAGGAGCCAGGAGCTTCTTCTGGATCTCCCACATGGGTGCAGGGGCCCAAGTATTTGGGCCATCTTCCACGCTTTCCCAGGCAGTAAGTAGAGAGCTGGATTGAAAGAGGAGCAGCCAGGACACGAACAAGCGCCCATATGGGATGCCGGAGCCACAGGTGGAGGCTTAGCCTACTATGCCGCAGCACCAGCCCCTATCCTTATGAATTAAAAAGAGTGTCTCACCAATGGGTACATTTTGGCCCCTCCTACATCTATTATCAGCAATACATGTTCTGCTATCCAAAAATTATTTTTAATCTCAAAAAACATCCAGGATGGAGGGATAGTTATGAAGAATTACCTAAATTCTCCAAAAAGTATTAGAAAACAAATAGTATGCTAAAATTTAGAAGTAAATTACTGGACCATTGGGTGGTTGATGCTTATAATAAATTAAAGCCTGTTCCATGCCAGGGAAAGAGTTCTGGGTCCTTCCCTCTGGACTGCATATCTAAGGGACATGAAAGACAACCAGAAACCATATTTAAGCTGTGCATAAAAAGGATGAACATAAACAAAAACTTGCCCATATCGGAAAGGAACACTACGCAGAATGTGTAAAGTATGAACTTGCTAATTAATCAGAAATGGCTCAGTGTTTTACACAGTGGTTAACACATTGCTTGGGACATCCACATTCCATTTCAGCCTGGGTTTGAGTCCTGGCTCCCTCTAAATTTCAGCTTCTTGCTTATGTGTATCCTGGGAGATGACAAAAGATGGCTCAAGTACTTGGGTATCTGTCACCCTATGGGTCATCGCCATTTAGTTCCTGGCTCCTCATTTCAGCCTGACCCAGTCTTGGTTGTTGCAGGCATTTGGGGGAGTGAACCAGAAAATGAGGATCTCTCTCAATCTGTCTCTCACTCTCTCTCTGTCTCTCTGCCTTTCAACTAGAATTTAAAAATAAATATTTAAAACTTAAAAGTCAAAAGGCTCAGCCGGCGCCGCGGCTCACTAGGCTAATCCTCCGCCTTGTGGCGCCAGCACACCAGGTTCTAGTCCCAGTTGGGGCACCGATCCTGTCCCGGTTGCCCCTCTTCCAGGCCAGCTCTCTGCTGTGGCCAGGGAGTACAGTGGAGGATGGCCCAAGTGCTTGGGCCCTGCACCCCATGGGAGACCAGGATAAGCACCTGGCTCCTGCCATCGGATCAGCGCGGTGCGCTGGCCGCAGCGCGCCTACTGCGGCAGCCATTGGAGGGTGAACCAACGGCAAAAGGAAGACCTTTCTCTCTGTCTCTCTCTCTCTCACTGTCCACTCTGCCTGTCAAAAAATAAAAATAAAAAAATAAAAAAGTAAATAAAAAAATAAAAAAAGTCAAAAGGCTCACTCATGCATTCCAAATGCATTCATTTCTTGTGTTGAAGTTTATTGATACCTTAATTTAATTTAAATGTAATATATTACATAATATTGGAATGCTGACCAATAACAAAGAGGAACCATTTAAGCCATTAACCAATGGTGGAATTATTTGGTCTGCAAGCCTCTTTAGGTTCAAAAACACCCATGTTTCAAGAACACATTCTTGCATTCTTACAGCAAGTGACTCTGTGAGCTGCAGATGAAGATAATGCAACTGTCCAAGGGCAGTGGGGGTGGGAATAGCTCCAGTTCCAAAGGATCAATAAATGAAAATAGTTATGTGACAAAAGTCTCTGGGTTCTGTTATTGCAGAAAGCTCCAAGTTCTTTCTGTCCCATCTGAGGAATTAATTGAGAATAAGATATTTCCAATATCCAACTAAATAAAAACAACAGTTGCCTCTTCCTCTGCTTTGATAGCCCCTACCAAATTCCAGTTCCAAATCAACACAAGTCAACTCTTTGGCAACATCTTAGGACCATACCTGTGGACCTTATCATAAAAATGGGAAAAGCTAAAATCATGCTGTTTACTGAATGCCAGGTGAGGTTCTGAGTGTGCTATACTTGATTTTCACAACAAAGTAATGATGCAGGTACTATCCTCACTCCCATCACTAGGACAGGGAGATAAACTGTTGGAAGCTATGAGTTCCCAGAGTGTCTATATTCTGCAATAATAAATAGTAATAGAAGTTAAAGACATTGAACATCAAATGTGCCAGACACTGTGCAAAATGTTCCAGTGCTTTATCTCAGTCAATCCTTACAATAAACATATGAGCTAGGCATTATCCTCATTTAATCCATGAGGCAACTGAGGCTCATAGAGGTTGAAAAAAATAGCCCAAAGAAACAAAGCTAAACTTTGGCAGATCTTAGATCTGAATCCAGTCTGTCTCATCCCAAAATCATGGTTTCTATGTCTTACTCTGTTCTATCTTCTGGGTACTTCCCATTTCTAGGGCACTTGCAGTTGCTACCAACTTGGGTTATTTTCACTAAATTTTAAAGCCCCTCTTGAGGCTGGGGGCAGTCAAGTGCATTGCTCCCAGAGAGCCAGTGGCACCGTTGCCATCCGTTGGTCTCAGCCACAGCTGTGGTTTCCAAAGGAAGTAACTCATGCAGCCGTTGGTTGCACCTGTCACTCATTGGAACCAGGACTTGCATCAGAACACTGCAGCCCCACAGGGAAGAGAATAGTAGCTACGTCAAACTGCTGGGCATCAGCACAGGTTATTATGGATTTGCGACCCTGCTTCTCTCAATCCAAGTTCAACCCCACTGGGATCAACCTCCATTTCTGAAGGGCAAGGAGAACAGCACTAGACCATGCACTCTCTGCCTCCTTGGAGAAAGCCCATCCCAGTGCCATGGGCAGGGTGAGGGCTAAGATATTTGAATCACCTCTGAGCTTGCCTTGATTCAAAAGGAAGGGAATTAGGAGACAATGCTAGATGAAGTAATCTAGCCAAGGAAGGTCAACAAATGGCCTATGAGAACCAGGGTCTTTCTGGCAGACTCAGAGGGAAGAGAGGGCTGTGGAAGCCTCAGGACCTGAAAAAGCAACAAGAATTGGACAAGGGGAAAGGAAAATGTTGGGGGTGGTTTATGATGGTGCCAACTTCAGAGGAATTTAGGATAAATGGTGTCAATTTGATTCCGTTGAAAGCAACCCTGTAAACATTAATAGAGCATTAGGTAAGCATGTATACCAAAATGTAGGGACTCTGTGTAAGAGTTATCATACTTGCATCTTCATATATTCTTAGTAGGGATCCAGATCATATGGGTTTTTCATCCTTAATGAACAAGAAAAGCTGGCATGCGCTTATGTCCTAGTATTTGTGGTGAGTTCTATGAGAATCGGAGGAAAGAGGTCAGTGCGTGATTAGATGGTCAAAAACTCTTTCTGAGTGATGTAGGATTTGGTCTGGGGCCCCGAGATGGTTCTGTAGAATTTTAGCACTCAAATCTTCTCTCCCTAATGACAGCCTCCAAATTTACCTGCAAAGGCATCTGAGAGAACCAACAATCGTGCTCTAATCCTGAATTATTTCTATTCTGTGACATGTGGATTCCAGCACCACCTTCTTGTGGATCTTTAAATCCCTCCCAGGACTCTGCCTTCCCCTGTGGATAGTGAAAATCTTTACTCCTGTACCCTGTAGGCTGTGTCAATTACCTCTCCATGTGATGGTTTTCTGGGGGTCAGTACTCAGAAGGAGGGCGGGACAGGGGTGGGAAGGCCTGGGTAATTGAGTTACATGATGTCAATTCTTTTCCAGTGGAGGAAATGTTCCAAAAGTAAAGTAGAGCTACATTTTTTTTTTTAAAAAAGAGAAGTTTCCATTTTTACCTTGTAAATATAACCATTGAGATGAATTTAGCTGATGTAGCAAGGCACAAACATCTTCCCTACCTTTGTGCTACTCAAGCTATAGAGATGACAAAGTGACTTTTAAATCCTTTCTGGAAAAAACTATGGCACAGAGTCCCATCAATTCAACCTCTTATTGTTACAAAGACTACCCTCCATCATCCTTGATGGAGATGAGATGCATACTGTGTACAGATGACAATGTCCAGTGTATTTAGAAATAGTGAGTTAAAATGCTTTTATTCATGTCTTCTTTGCTCTACACATTTTAAAAGTACCCTCACTCTACTTTGATTGCCTATATGAACCTCAGAATCTAAAAACCTAAAATTTTCTTGAGATATCCTGAAGCTACATGAGGACAGCAATACTGGCTCTGATTGGATAACCCAAAGTGTTGGTTTCTCCATTGAGGATTTATTAGCCTCTTCTGAACATCTCGTAATCTCTTTGAAGATTGTGGTGGTCTGATTGCCCAAATAGAGTGTCAGCTCTCAAGGACAAACTTGCCCTCATTCCCTTTCTGTCCTCTGGCACCAAGCACAGTGCCTGGCACACTACAAGTCCTTGCTAAACATATCTGGAACTGAACACATCAGAGCAGTGTCGAACATAAAATCATTACAGATTACCAGAAGGCAAGATTCAGGTTCCAAGATAGAATTTAGGTCAGGAAGTGGGCAGCAGGCTGGAGCCAATATTGTGTGGGTCTTACTAACTTTGAATTCTCGATGTTCCTGTCAAGTCCTCCCCAATCAATAATCCAATCTTGGGACTCAGTCAAGATAAACTTAGCAAGTTCGTGGAAGACTGTGACTTCTATCTCCTGAGAGCACAGACCCATGTTCAACACATTCTAGGGATTCAATCATGCTTATTGAGCAGAAGTAAAAAATGAAAAAAATTCACTTGAAATTTTCAGAGGGCTAAAAAGCTAATAAAGTAATTTGGATTTAAATAATATTGAATCTTTACTACTGGATTTCCTATGGCTTCTTCTAGAACAGTAGGTCAAATCTTTGCATGCTGAGGCCCTTCCCAAGCCAACTGTGAGGCACAGCCACAAATCCTACAAACAAACCAGACTGAATCCACAGATGCAGAGCCCCGCAGAGTTCAGCTTCTCATCATCTACTGTTGCTGTTGTGTCAGGCTTGGACATTGTTGATGACAGGCCTGCCAGCAGGAGAGGCACTCCAACAAACCTCATGGTCTCCTCCAAGGAAAGCAGGATTTGCAGGATGCCTCTTCTTTGGGGTACTTAGTCCAGGGCCTCTTTTACCTGGAGAGCTTCACTGTGCTTCAGCAGGTGTATGAATTCTCTGTAATTATTTTAGGTGTGCGTACATTTTCCTTGGAGAAGCATCCATCGCTTACACACATTTCCCAAAGGAACCCATCATCTGTGTAAAATGTTATGCATCAGTAATTAAATAACTTAGGTATTTTGTGTTTGGTCAAAACCACTAGTTGAGTAATAAGCTTGAAAAATTTCTATAGTAGCCCCCTTTCTCCTACAGAAAGACCCCTAGTGAATGCCCTAGTGGATGCCTAAACCTGAGGATAGTACCAAACCCTATGTATTTGATAATCCAGATGGGTACTGAGTGACTAAAGGGCAGGCAGGTAGCTACATAGCATCGATATACTGGACAAAGGGATGATTCCAGCCTGGGCAGGACAGGGCAGGATAGTAGGAAATTTCAACATCTGATAGTTTTCAACTATGCTTGACCAGTTGACCAGGTAATTGAAACTACAAAAACCAAAATGACAGAAAAGAAGGAATAGTGGATATGTGAGAGGCACTATGGGATGATAGGAAGTCAGAACCACTTGTGGTTGACTTTCAATTCTGCCATTGTTTAGTTACCTGGGCAATGACCTAAACCATCTGAGCTCCTATATAACAAAAACAACATATGTTTTTGAAAGTGTTAAATAGAGAATAGTTAGAAGTCACTAATGCAGAGAGAGAGGACTAAATAAATGCTGGTTCCCACCCTCTCTTCAGTGGTGGTCTGTTTTCTCTCTCCGCCCCCTCTCAACAGAAAGCACCAATATCTTGAACAAATGCTCCTTTCCAGAAAGTACAGATCTGTCATCTAATACAAACAATAAGTCAACCTGCCATCACAGGGCCTGACCAATATTATCCTTTTACTAAGAAATATAGAGTAAATTCAGAGACTGCTGCATTATGAATAATATTGATCAGTGCAGCTTTTCCTCCTCTGTTGTTGGTTGTTGTTTGATATAAACCAAGCCCATTAATGCACACATTGTGTGTAGGAGGAGATTATAATTGCTAATGGCAAATAGTCGTAAGTGGCCCAGAAGGACAGGAGGGGTTAGAGGTGCTTATAACTTTTCAAAAACATGAGGACCAAAGCCTAATGTTTTCACAAGGAAAGATGCTGTACCATCAGGTCTAGCAACATCACCTAACACTTCCCAGAGCTGCACTCTACATTTGCCTTCACAGCCCACTTACACAGTCACTTAGAATGCTTCTTGTAGTTTGCAGGTGGGGTGGAGACAGGGCCCAACGGATGCTTTCCAGTTGCACTCTGTGAATCGTGTAAAACTCTCCTCCATCCCCTCCATCTGGGAAAAATGAGGAAAGAACACAACAGGGAATGGAGTCAGGGTAGCCAAGGGTGAGAGGTGGGTGGCGAGCAAGGGTAAGATTTCAGAGCTCACCAAAGATTACGGAAGTCCAGAGGTTGATTTTTTGGCATCAGTGTTACCCCAGTGGAAAATTCCCAATTTTCTCTTCTTGGTCCTTTCTCTCAGAGGAAATGCATGGTTTTATTGGACTCAAGCAAGTGCATCTTCCTTTCCTAATTTTCGTGTGCTGGATTCCATGCTAATTTACATTCACATTTGTGCCGGAGATCTTAGAAATCTGTTGTTATTTCCTTCCCAAACTGTAAGATGGGGGCCAAGGGAAGAGAGTGGAGGAGTTGAGTGAGCACAAGGGAAGGAAAAGAGGGAATGTGGTTGGAAATTTGAGGAGGGAGAAGAAAAAAGAACAACTTCACCCGGTAAGCATTTTCCATACTTAATAATTTGATTTTGAAGGCTAGTCATATCAAAGAGCAAAATATTCAATATTGTTAATTCAGTTTTGCAAAATATATTCTTAATTTAAAAATGATTTTGCTCCGGGTGGTAGTGCAGTAATAAAGCAGTTATTGACCAGCTCTTATTGATTGTAGAGTTTGCGGGCAAAGAGCACTGACCTCGCTCACACTCCTTCTGCTTCCTCCCTCCCTGGCCTCTTCATCTATGCTCGCTCAATAATATATTATTAATATATATTTTTAGCAAAAACTGTATGTTACAAGGTTAAGGGCTTCTTAGTGATTTTTTTCCAGCTACTCTCTGCCTTTGGGGTGTTAGAGGAAGAACAAACTCCATACTGAGTGTCTGTACATAAATGGCTGTCCATGGCAGCACTTCACCCACCACCAGGAAGCATGTTGTCACTGTCCACATAATTCTGTCATGTTGAACAGTGAGAAAAGACTCCCTGAGCCAAAAGAGGTGGCAGCGGGGGCAAATGTGGGAAACCACATCGTGGCTGTGAAGTATGAACACAGGACATGTCTGTGGGTCCCTTCCAGGAAAGTAATTCTGAGCCCCAAAGGAGTAAAATCTGTGGGCCTATCAAATTCAAGCAGTGGTGTCCAAATCCTTGCTCTCTTTCAGAAAACCTTCTCCAACACCTCCATGATCATCTGCCCCATGTGACAACCATAGAGGGTACCCAGCAACTGCTTACGTGTAGCGTTTGCACAGAAACTATCTTGCATGACCTTCTGGGGTTTTTCTTCAGGTTGGCCTTATTTCCCTAATAAACCTGTAAGCCTTTTCTGCTCCTCCACTACGCCTTCCGGAACCTGCCAAGTGCCAGGCTCCTATAAATAATCGTCAGATTGGAAGGTGATCCATGTGCTCCTCTCTACAGAACTTCCTTTCAGAGAAAGCAGAGTGGCAGTGTACAGTGTGCTTCTGCCCTTTACTCCAATGGCCTCTCAAAGCATGGAGTTGCTCATCTCCACCTGTGCACCAGGGGAGGGCAAGAAGAGCCAGGGACGATGAAGTCAGCTGACGTCACAGCAACCGACTCCACATCGTTCCATCATGGCATAGGTTGTTTGGGCACTTTACCTTCACACTACTTACAAGGAAAGAGGGCACGAGAGCGATCACACTTCCCAAACACTGAATTCAGGGAGGCCAGTGAATCCCCAAGTACATGGAGAGATCAGAAATGAAAATGGACATGATCCGCATCTGTTCCTTCTGACTGTATCACTCCACTCATACCTCCTACTATTGTGCTCATAAACTTGGTGCACCCTTGAGTGCAGAACACATAAGGAAAAATAATAGAAGTAGGAGTGGTATTGTGGCATAGCGGGTTAAGCCACTGCCTGCAGCACTAGCATCCCGTATGGGCACCAGGTGGAGTCCTGGCTGCTCCACTTCTGATTGAGCTCCCTGATAATGGCATGGGAAAGCAGCAAAAGATGGCCAAAGTCCTTGGGCCCCTGCACCCATGGGGGAGACTTGGAAGAAGTTCTTGGCTCCTGGCTACAGCCTGGTCTATCTCTGGCTGTTGCAGCCATTTGGGGAGTAAACTAGCAGACCTCTCTGTGTGTCTCTCCCCTCTCTCTGTAACTCTGCCTTTCAAATAAATAAATTATTTTCAAAAAAATTTAAAAAAATAAAACTGAATTTCTCTCATAACATTTATAATCTCTATTCATGCCCACACTTGGGTTCCTGCTTCTACAAGGAAGAGTGTCAATGTCAGTTCATGAAATCCAATAATAAAGAGCGGGAAAGATGGGACAGGATCCAGATCTCTTATTTGTGGGTGGTCTCACAGCCTGCTGAGATGGGGCAAAGAAGAGGATGCCAGTGCTGTAGTGATGGACATGATGGCATAAACCATCCAGGTGAGCGGGGCAGGTGTTGGGCTCCACCTGTTAGCTGTGTGGTCACTGGCAAGCTACTCAAGCTATGGGCTGGGTGCTAGCAGGCATCATCTGCTCCCTCAAAGAATTTAATAGAAAAGGATGCACGAAAAGACTTTGTCCAAAGATGTGGGAAGGATAAAGGGAGTCAACAAGGAGTGCAAAGGAGCTAACAGCCACAGGATGTCATTAACACTCCTGGGCTTGAATGGGGCAGGATGACGCAAAGAGGTTCTTGGAAAATGGCAGGTGGAGCTGTGGGAAAGCAGCCACCAGGAGCAATATGGCCATGGACTGGACCACAGGTGGCAGTGAAGCCCCAGTTTCTGTCTCCTGGTACCTTCTGATCTCCTATCAAAGCCACTCCTGGGCTTCCGGATGAAGGGGTTCTTTAAGGTCAGCCTAGTCAGCCTACCAGGGCAAAGAGCCAGCAGGCTCAGGGAACAGGTCTGAAGAACAAACCAATGAACAGCCCCATCTTTGTGCCTCATTTTCTCTCTTTTCACACAGGAATAATTATTATGCAACCCAGCTACCCCTCAGGGCCCTCTCAAGGGCTGGGTGATCGTAGCTGTGTGCGCACTTTGTGAGAGTTCCCAGCTCTCCACAGATGCTGCATGGGCAAGGCCGCCCCTCTGCTCTGTGGGGTCCCCCACCCACGCCCACGCCCCAGCCAGGGGAGGCTCCCCCACCCCCAGCCAGAGCCAGAATAATGTGAACAGAGGCAGCACAGGGCTCTGCAGGTGGCAGCGAGGGGGGCGAGCTGCACACGCAAGGAAATAATAGAGACTGGATTGTTTATGCTTGTGGGAAAGGGCGCATGAATATGGATAAAACCCTGTGCACATTTTGCTAATTACCCAGCATCAGTGTTAAAGGAGAAAAGAGCCCACTGCAGATTTTCAAGCCAATTCCATCCCTTGGAGCCCGCCCCCACCTACACACACACTCACAAACCACTGCCGCCGCCGCCGCCACCACCACTTTCTCTCCTCTTGTATAAATACAATGTTCCTCTCAATATGAACCACATGGACCCATCTGAGTTAAATGCAAATCGACAGAAGATTCCAATCCTGAGCCACGCCAGAGAGTCACGGAAGAAAGTCCCATCCTGTGGTCCCAGTTGGCAGGAGCCTCTCTCCTACACCTTCCTGGCGAAGTTAAAGCAACCCTACAACCTCACAGGCGAAGACAGGAGGTGACTCAAGCGGGGAGAGAAGGGAAGAGACAAAGAATCCCATTTCTACAGGGAGCCAACATTATGGAACAAAAGACAAAAACACAATTCCCAGTCCAAATTAAGACCTTTTTCCTTTCCCTGCCCACCAGAGATTGATTGACCGAGCACCGGCCAGATGTTTGCAGTGATGTAGACCCTACTCTAAGAAAAGGAAAAACGGTGAAAAGCTTTTATTTCCTGGAAGCTTCTGGACTCCTCTCAGACAGCCCCCAGGTAGACATCTGCTGACTCATCCTTGAGAATCAGCAGAGATTGGGGGAACTGGGGGAAGCAGTCAGGGAAAGGCTAATACAGGATGGAAACCTGGAGGGAGGAGACAAAACCAGCTGGCTTTGGCCCTGATGCCCACAGGGAAGGCTGCCAGGGGATACCCCCTTTAACTCAAGATCAATGGGAATCAGTGAGGGCTGCCCTGAGCTCCCTGCCTTAGTGAACAAACACACAGGCACTTGTTCTTTACAAGGAAGCCAGCAGCTGAATGCACTAGGAAGACACTGTCCTGGAGGGCTGGATGCCCGGATCCTTGGACTGGCTCTGTCCTGTGTGACTGTGGGATCACAAGTAAGACATTCGCCCATTCTGGGTCTCAGGCCCCTAGTTCTCGTCATCTGTAAACTTAAGAAGCTTAGCTTCAAGAACCCTCACAATTCTAAACTTCAACAACTCTATCAACAGCAATGCCAGCACTAACAGCCAATGAGCTCCTCCTCGGTGCCGTATCTTAACTCACCATTTCACAACAACCTTATGAGTTAAGTATTATTAATAGATAAGGAGACCAAGACCCAGAGAAGGTACGTCATTTTCCTGAGTTGGCAAGTGCAGTGGTAAGGTAGGGATATGAGACCTATAATAGCTTGTTGATTACACAGTATTTCCATTAAAATTTGTTCCACCATTTGTTATTGTGATCAAATATATATAACATAAAATTTACTGTGTTAACCACTTTTTTTATTTGAAAGGTAGAGAGGCAGACAGACAGACAGAACTCCCATCTATTGGTTCACTCTTCAAATGCCTGAAATGGACCCCAGATGGGAGGCAAAACCAGGAGCCAGGAACTCAGTCCAGGTCTGCCACATGGATAATAGGAACCCAGTTACTTGGTCTATCATCACTACCTCCAGGCTCTTTGTTAGCAAGTCATTGGGATCAGGAACAAAGTCGGGATTCAAGCTCAGGTGCTCTGATACGGGATGCAGGTGTCCTTACCGGCAGCTTTCCCGCGGGGCCCAATGCCCATTCCGAGTGTTAGTCGTACTCAGGGGCATTCATTACACTCGCATTGTTGTACACACATCACCATCCTCCATCTCCAGAACTCTTCTCATGTTCTCTGTATCCATTAAGCGATAACTCCCTACTTCCCTTTCTCCCAGCCACCATTCTATTTCTGTCTTTATAATTCTAACTACTCTGAGTACCTCATATAAGTGGAATCATATGGTACATATTTGTCTTTTTGTGGCTGCCTTACTTATTTGACTTAGTATAATGACCTCAAAGTTCATTCATGTTGTGGCATAGATCAGAATTTACTCCATTTTTAAGGCTGAATAATATTCCATTATTATGTATATATCACATTTTGCTTATCCCCTCATTCATGGATTAAGCACTTGAGTAATTAATTGCACATTTTAACTATCATGACCAATGTTACTATATGAACATGGATTTTCAAATATTTCTTCCAGATTCTGCTTTTAAACATTTTGAATATAATATATACCCAGAAGTGGAATTCGCATGGTACATCTATTAATTTTTTTGAGGAAACACCATACTGTTCTCCATAGCAGCTGTATCATTTTATTTTCCCACCAACAGAGCACAATGGTTCCAATTTCTTCATATCCTCACCAACAATTATTTTCTGTGTATGTGTGCACACTCTTATAGTCACAATCCTAATGGGTATGAGGTAGTACCTCACTGTGGTTTTGATTTCCATTATTTTGAGCATCTTTTTATGTGTTTATTGGTCATTCATATATCTTCTTTGAGAAAAATCTACTTATTGTCCTTAGTCCATTTTTTAATTAGGTTGTTTATTTTCTGCTGCTGTTGAGTTTCAGGAACTTTATACATATTACAGATATTAATCTCTTATCAGATACATGATTCAAAATATTCTCTCCTATCCTGTGGGTTGGTTTTTTACTCCATCAATGGTACATTTTGATTCATGAAGTTCAATTTGTCTGTTTTTCGTTCTGTTGGTTTTGTTTTTGGTGTCATATCGAAGAGATCATTGCCAAATCCAATGTTGTAAAATTGCTGCTGTATGTCTTAAGAGTTTTATAGCTTTAGATCTCACATTTATGTAATGAATCCATTAGGTAGAGTTAATTTTATATGGTTTTAAGTAAGAGTCCAACTTTGTTCTATTGACTGTGAATATCCAATTTTCCCATAACTTTGGTTGAAAAGTCTATCTTTTCCCCTTTGAATGGACTTAACATCCTTGTCAAAAATCACTTGGCCATAGATGCAAGCATTTATTTCTAGACTCTATTCTATTCCATTGGTCTATATGTCTGTCTATGCCAGTACCACATTGTTTAGACCAGATTTCCACTGTATGCTGAAACCAGCTTTGTTGTTTTTCAGGATTGTTTTGGCTATTTGGTGTGCTTTATGATTCCACGTGAATAATGAGTTTTAGGATGAGCTTTTGTATTTCTGAAAAAAAAAAAGTCACGGGGATTTTGATAGGGACAATAACTTTTCATAGTATTGACATAATAATATTACATCTGTCAATCCAGGAGCATGGGATGTTTTTCCACTTATTTATGTCTTTTTTCATTTTAAAAGCATAGCCTTTCTATCAATATACAGTTCTATGTAGACTTAAGACTCTGTAGACTAATGTTTCCCCCACTACAATAAACAGCTTCTAGTCCATTTCCTGGATTCATCCATCTCCATCCCAGTCTCAGGAAAAGCAGAAAGGTCACTTAAACGTGAACCCAAATTTCCAAACAAGTTCTGGTGGGTATTTCATCTTCAGTGAGCTGATATGGGCAAAACAGAAATTCTGGATACAACCTGGTCATACACAGTCTAGAGTGGATCCTCAGTATATATTACACACTGCAGATGCTCCATAAAGTCTTAGCGCAACGCCTCATATATAGTTAGTACTGGATATGAGAGTAGCTCAAAAAGTTTATGGGAAAAGGGAGGGTAGGTATTTGGCATTGCAGTTAAAATGCCACTTGGGGCCGGCGCCGCGGCTCACTAGGCTAATCCTCCGCCTTGCGGCGCCGGCACACCGGGTTCTAGTCCCAGTCGGGGTGCCGGTTCTGTCCCAGCTGCCCCTCTTCCAGGCCAGCTCTCTGCTGTGGCCAGGGAGTGCAGTGGAGGATGGACCAAGTACTTGGGCCCTGCACCCCATGGGAGACCAGGAGAAGCACCTGGCTCCTGCCATCGGATTAGCGCGGCCATTGGAAGGTGAACCAACGGCAAAAGGAAGACCTTTCTCTCTGTCTCTCTCTCTCACTGTCCACTCTGCCTGTCAAAAAAAAAAAAAAAAAAAAAAAGCCACTTGGGACTCCTACCTCCCATATCCAGATGCCAGGTTGCTGCTAACATGTACCCAGGAAGGTAGCAGACGATGGAAAGCTCAATTACTTGTGTCTCTGCCATCCACATGGGATACCTGAATTGAGTTATACACTCTTGGCTTCAGCATGGTCCAAACCTGGCTTCAGACATTTGGGGAGTAAACAGGCAAATGGAAGATCTCTCTTTGTCTCTTCCCTTTATCACTCCCTTCCCTTCAAATAAAATGAAAATAAATTTTAAAACATTTTTTAAAGACTGTGGAAAACTGCAGTTAAAAGATAAATGTATGGGGTTGGCCCTGTGAAATAGTAGGTAAAGCTGCTGCTTGCAATGCCAGCATCCCATATGGGCACCAGTTCCAATTCCAGCTGCTCCATTTCCAATCCAGCTCCCTGCTAGAGCACCTGGGAGAGCAGTAGAAGATGGTCCAAGTGCTTGGGCCCCTGCACCCACATGGGAGACCCGGAAGCTCCTGGCTCCTGGTTTTGGTCTGGCCCAGCCCCAGTCATTGCAGCCATTTAGGAGTGAACCAATGTATGGAAGATCTCTTTTTATCTCTCCCTCTCTCTGCCTGTAACTCTGTCTTTCAAATAAATAAATAAATCTTTAAATATATGTATATATATACACACATAAGTTTCTTTTGGTGCAAAAAATCTGAAACTCATACAGAGCTTTTTTCATAATGAACATTTCCATGAACTTTCTGAAGACTCCTGATATACATAGACCTTAAAAATTGTTTGGACCAAAATTAATTAATCTTTTAATTTCATTTCTCACTATCATTTTTAAGTACCTTTGTAGAATCCTGGCACAGAGATGAGTAAACATGGCAAAGATTATCAGCTGGGATAGATGAAAAAGTTACAGAATAGCATCAAAAAGCAAAATTAAATAAAAATGTACAAAGACAAGATATCATGGACACTGGTAGATTCTGCCCATAGAAGCACTCCTCTACTACTCTAGCACCCTCCCTACCCAGACCCATGTAAGCTCACACTGCCTCCATGTGCCAAAGAAGAAACTCACCTTCTAAAAGCCAAGCCTCTCTGGACCCAACCCTGCTGCCAAACTTCTGCCTTGGACTTCCCATCTAACTTTTCAGCAGGGGAGGCTGGAGATGATTGGATTATAGGAATACAAATGGATTAATTTGGGGTGGATTAGATACATCACAAAACATAAGTTTGACTTACATTAACATAAAAATGTCATAAAAATGTAGATGCTGAGGCAGAGCTTATTTGTGATGCTGCTAATGCATTGTTACTCCAGCAAAAGATGCACACAATATTTACGCTATATCTGACCACATAAAACATGTCGTATACATATGCAATTTTTCATTATGTAGAGGGAAAAGAGCCAGAGGGCCCTTCAGAATTCCAATTCTTGAGCTTCTGGTTTTCTCTTCCTTTTCTAATTTTTTTCTTTATTTTCAAGAAACAAATACAGTTTTAAACCATCATTACTGTATTTTGAACAGTTAATATTTCATATAGTGACATCGCTACTCAGTGGTAACAGGTTTAGCTGATTACTATTTGTTTATAGAGCTGGAGAAACCTGCAATCACAGGAAACACAGAAGGATTGCAATTAGATCTATTGGCTGAGAGCTGCACCTCGCTGACCCACGGTTAAGTGGTTAGCGCTATCAGAAAGAAAATGCCTACTGGCAGCTGGCACATCTGCACATAATAATATGGGCAAAACTGACATGGCCACTAAAGGCTGCTGCTCTCCTCTTTACCCAGAAGCTGAAAACAGATCATGCTTTTTTAATAGTGCATCAACACATTTCTTCTGAATTAGCATAATCATGTGAGTTATGGGAGGTAATGGGTGTCTTGGCTAAGCTGCGGCAAATTCTTCAAAGTATTCAAGTAAATAACGGTCCCCCCACAAACTGGAATCTATACACAGCTCATAGTTTATTAAAAAGAGAATGGAGAGGGGTAAAGCAATACAACAGAGTTAACCTAACTGTTTTTTGTTTGTTTTTTAAAGATTTTATTTATTTATTGAGAAGCAGAGTTGCAGACAGGGAGAGGGAGACACAGAGGGAAAGGTCTTCCATCCACTGATTTATGCAGCCAGAGCTGGGCCAATCTGAAGCCAGGAGCCAAGAGTTTCTACCTGGTCCCCTACGTGGGTTCAGGGGTCCAAGCACCTAGGTCATCTTCTGCTTTCCCACACCATAAGCAGAGAGCTGGATCGGAAGAGGGGCAGCTGGGACATGGCGCCCATACAGGAAGCTGTCGCTGCAGGCAGAGGCTTAGCCCACTATGCCATAGCACCATCCTAAGTGTTTTAACAAAACAATGCCCAGTATGTGACCAGTGTAGACACATACCACCACCAGAGGTAGCAGAGTTGGTGGAATGGTTAACATAAATGCACAAGCATGATCCTATCAGTGCTTGATGGTGATAATGATGATGGGGATAAAAGGCTTTAAATAAAACTACACCGGGGCCAGCACTGTGGCATAGCGAGTAAAGCTACTGCCTGCAGTGCTGGCATCCCACATGGGCACCGGTTTGTGTCCAGGCTGCTCCACTGCCGATCCAGCTCTCTGCTATTGCCTAGGAAAGCAGTGGAAGATGGCCCAAGTCCTTGGGCCCCTGCACCCACGTGGGAGACCCAGAAGCAGCTCCTGGCTTCGGATCAGCGCGGCTCCAGCCTCTGCTACCATCTAGGGAGTGAACTGGCAGATGGAAGACCTCTCTCTCTCCATCTCTAGCTATCTCTCTCTCTCTCTGCCTCTGTCTCTTTGTAACTCTGCCTTTCAAATAAATAAATAAATCTTTAAAAAAAAAAAGTATACCATGTGCCTGGTACTACATAAAGGTTTTATAGAACCTGTCTTCTGGCCAAAGCTTCCATAGCTAGCATCCCAGCTCCTTTCACCCGAACAATCAGTGCCTAGACTCCCAAAACAAGTAGGGTTGGGCAACCCAACTGAAGATTGTCACTCAGGTAGGGAAAGACGACCTCCAGACAGCACGCTCTAGAACACGAAAGAGGGTCTAAGGTCCCAAAGGTCTTACTCCCCACAGGAGGAACACAAAAGCCATGAGCAGCCACTGGCAAGTTGTCAAACCAACAGCCTTCTAAGTCTGGCTCACGTGTAGCCCAAGCCTATTACTGTTCTGGGGTTCAACTTTAATCCCTTGGAGTGCTGATTCTAGTCCTGCGTTCTCCACTGGCTTGGCCTGATGGGCCAAAGCGTCATATCTGCTCACTCTGAGAGATTCATTTTGTTGCTCACTGTTATCTGATATGCTTGCAATGGGCTTGCATGCTAACAAAACAGGTTTTGAGAATTATTTCTGATTATTCTGTTTATGCTTTCCAGTTTCTGGGCCAACAATTAACAATGAAAGAAATACACACTTGGCATCAGGGAAAATGAATACCAACTTTTTGAGATGCCTACAAGTATATTAGTTAACATTACCAGCATGATAGGAATCTCAGCTTGCTTTAAGGTAGAAATATCCCACAACAAGAAATTGAGATTACAAGAAAGATAGTCAACGTGCTCAAGTTCTTCATGCTGGAACAAACTGGTACACAGACCTCCCAGGGGAGCCCAATAGCTACCCAGCAACACTTTTGCAAGAACATTAGCCAGTAGGGGCTGAGCTAGGACTAGAAGCCCAGTGTATCACATATGCAAGTATGTGCTCTTGACATTGTGCTAGATGCTATGGACAATAAAAATGACATGGTATCACTGCCTTCAATTTGTCTACAGTTCTAGACATAAATCAGTAAATGAGACAAAGTTTGAAAACTACTTCATTTTCAGACCTTTTCAAGTCCACAAACTGAGTCATAAAGCCAGTCTTAAAAAATTTCAAAGAATTTCAAAGACCATAGCCTCTAACCACAATGTAATTCAATTAAGCTTTAGTAACAAAACAAAAAGGAAAACTCTCACCTGCTCTAACATATATTTGGTTGAAGGTCTGGAATGCAAAGAAAAATATGAGATAGAGGTAATATGTAATAATAATAATAGGACTTATTAACATTAACAAACTCAAAAGGCAGAACATATCCCAAGATCAAACTTATAAATAAATGCACACCTAGATACACAACTGTGAAAATATTATGTACCAAAAACAAGAAGTAGATCTTAAAAGCAGCCAGAAGAAAAGATAACATTATTTCAGGAGACTAACAGCTGAGTGTCTAGCTGTAGCAATGGCATCCTGAATCACTGGGATGTCTCTCAGAGATAAACGCCATGTCAATCTAGGGTTGCATGGCCAGTGAAATATATCTAATGTCAGAGAAGAATAAAAACATTTTCAAACACATGCAATCCAAAAATTGCTACCAAGAAATGTTTGCTAAAGGAGATCTACAGTATCTATTTCCAGCAGAAGAAACAATGATCTTAGACCAAAGGTTCAGAATGCAAGAAGGTATGTTTGTGATGGCCTTGTGATATGCCCATTTGGCTCAGATAATCTATATCTTAAAAATTCTGCAGCAATTCCCTTTCTGGTATGTTCTCAGGGTGGGCCACGAGGAAAACTTGGGAGGTTTTGGAGGACAGTCCAGTTACAATGTAATCGACACAAGTTGCTGCTGACCTGCTGACTCATTTCATTGGGTGAAGCAGCTGATGACCAGCTCTTCTATCTTCTGGATCTTTCTTTGGCTCTTTTCCGAGAATTAGGGAAAAAGGCATTCATTTCTGGCAGACCAATCAGAATAAGGCAGCTCAATTAGGAAAGAAATAGCTTAAGTAATGTTCAAAGACAAAGAATTGAGAAGAAATATTTAAAGAACATTAAACATCACACATTTGTCTCTGTGTGTATAAATTAAGAAAAATATTTTTAAATAAATGCATTTAAAGAACTTCTAAAAATTAATGAAAAAGGAAAAATCATATAGAAAAATGAGAGAAATATGTGAACATTTCCCCAACATTTATAAAAATAGAGCTCAAATATATGAAAAGCTGTTCAATTTCACTCCAAGTAAAAAAAATAGGTTAAAACATAAGACACCATTTCTCACCAGAAAACAATGAAATTGTTAACCCACAGGGGAGTGAGTTAGGGTGAAAGGGATAAAAGAAAATGAAACTTCCCCTCATATTCCTTTTACATAATTTTGATTTTTCGACACATGTTAACATTCTATCTATCCAAAATATAAAATTAAATAATTACATTAACCAGGATTGGTAAAATCTTAAAACTTACTAAAAGCAGAAATTGAAATGAATTGAATTATATCACAAAGGAATAATAGAAAAATAGTGAAGGATATTGTGCAAATAACTGGGGGAAGTAGACTTTGAACACAGTACTGGGGTTGTGCACCTTAATTCTTAGGAAAGACAAAACTGTAAACAAATCTTGGACTCCTCTTAACAGGTTTGTTTTTACAGTGGTATAGGTGTAGAAATTTTGAAATGACTTCATGTATATTATATGATAGAACAAATAAGTAAACATGCTAATGTTTTGGGATTCTGGGGTTCTGAACAAGGAATAAAGAGATACAATTACTGAATAAAAAGAGGCAAATAATGAGTTCTGTGGAAAAACAGATATTAGAGGCATAGATAGAAACTTACTTAATCTCCTAGCTTCATCTGTTGTAAAAACTAGAAACAATGGCATGCTGATAGCAATGAACACACCTAGCAGTCACATCATGGTTTCTAAATGTCAATCCCCACTGAAAGGAAACAGGGCACTCTCTGGAAGAATGAAAATACAAGATGAGCCTGGAATATCCCCTTACTCCAGAAAGTTTTTAAAAAGTGCTACATAAAATGGTGAAGGCATATCAAAAATGCATAGGGGCAGCTTAAAGTATATCTCCTCTGGTCAATACTGACTATTTCTCATCAAAATAATTTAAAAATTATAACCCACTGTCAAAAGCTGGCATACATGAGCCCATACCGATTATAACTGAATGAACGAATAAACGAGGGGAAAATGAAGGGCTCTTCTTTACAACAGAATGCTAATTGGCAAATTTGAAAAAGTAATAGAGTTGGGGAAATCATTTAAACCATCAATGAATAAGAATTATCAATGGGTGTTACATCTTGGGACCAAAAACTGATGAACAACAAAGTGAATAATAAGATATGGTCTTAAATTATGTCCTCACAGATTGTTTATTAGTTATAAGGGTGAAAAATGGTATCTATACAGTAGAGAAACCAGACTATGCTTTGGTCAGGTTATCAAAATATCAATAATAAGAATCAAACACACATAATGCATCTCTGGATGTGTTACTCTGAGAATCACAAAACATCACCAATGCAGAATTCTGGCCTAGAATGCATAACCTGAATGCAATCAGCAGGATATATCAGACAAACTCCTAATGAGGAGTATTGCATAAAATAACTGATCTATATTATTAAAAAAAAATCAAGGTAATCAAGGCCAAAAAAGTTAAAGTATTATTCCCATTTAAAATATAGAAAAGCATGTCTTTTATATAATATTGATTTATGGATACATGCTAATATACATATTAAACAAAGTTGAATCAATAAGGATGGATACATTTAAAAAGAAATTAGATTCTATATCCAAGGAAAAATAACCCTATATATAGGACATTATTGGGAAAATTATGACAAAATTTGAATATGGGTTATCAATTAAATAAAAGGAGTTATATCTCTGTTAAATTTCCTATTTGATAACTGGGTCTAGTTGCATTAGAGAATATCCCTGTTCTAAGGAAATTCATACCGCAGTACTAAGGCACAAAGCAAAGGATACATGTAAAGGGTTCAGAAAATAATACAGCAGACAGATTTTTAAAAAGTGTGTCAAAATATTAAAAATGGGTGAATCCGGATAAAAGGTGTACAAGTGTTCTCTGAATCATTCTTCCAACTTTTCTCCAAGTTTAAAATTAACTCAAAGTAAGATTTAAAAAAAAAAAAAAAACCATGAAAGTGAGGAAAAAAGAAAAGAAAATGGTGCCCTCTATAGCCCCATGCCAGAGTTAGCACAGCTGAATTTCAGCACCACATCCCCTTTCAGCCAGGAGCTCCTGCCCAACTACACAACCACACACAGCAGCGTTGGTGGGAGACAGCTCCTTCCTTACAACAAACCTCTTATTTGAGCCTCTCTGAGCATTTTTGTCCTTTGCAATCAAATGATCCCTGACCACTTAATCCTCAACCTATCAGAGAGAAGTGGCAACATCATAGCATCAGTTTCCTGCAAGGCCTTGATCTCATGGTTGTATATTTTCCCCCCCTTTGGGAACTCTCAGTGGTTGCAACCATGTCTTGCTCATCTTTGTATCCCAAGTGACTGACACAGAGAAGATGCTGCGTAGTGCTCTCAGTACGGAAAGAGGCTGGAATGTGTTGAATGTGAGGATTTATATCATCATCAGTGTTAATCAGTCAGCAGTAAGCACCCCTGCTGCAGCCTTCTCATGCCGGCACCCTCTCCAAACTTATTTTATCCCAGGAAAATGCTTGAGGGACAAGTACAAAGCATCTGAAATACAGGTGGATGTTAGCAGCAAATAGGAGGACTATCTCTACAAGATCCCTAAGACACCACCTTGGTAAATTTTGTTACATATTAGACTAAGCTTGAAGGCGGATGGAGATGGAGAGGAGTTTTATACCCCAGTGCAGCTATTAACTCTACACTTGAGTAGCAAGCACATCAACAGAAAGGTTTAAACTGTCTGGGAATTGGAGAAGCCCAGTAAGTTAGCATCTTTGAAGACTCTTCCACCCAAAGAATTGCTGCCCCAATAATTACAAAGAAGGACCCCAGCTATCATGGGCAACCAGAAATTCCTGAGCTCCAGCTCTAAGCATTAAGAATGTGTGAGTGTTTCAGTCTGAGCAATCCAGGGAAGAGGTGAACTCAGAAACATCCATATCTAGAACAGCTCCCTTGTCCCCTTCGAAGGCTGACTACACAATGGAAGTAGAGAAAACCAACACTAGACCATAGAAGTAAGCTTCCCCACCCAACCAAAGTCTTTACCTGGGTTCCTTCCCAGGTCCTTAGTCTTAGGCTATGCAAGAGTTAATGAAAACACTGAGAAGTTAGAGAGAAAAAATGATTCTTGGGGAAGAGACTGGAGTGGCAGGATCTGAAATGAGATGGGTCTACTTTATCTCAATAAAGATACACTCCTACTAAATTTACTGGACTAAAGTCATCTAATTCTACGACCAACTAGGGCCTAGAGACCTTCAAGTCTAGAGTCAAAATTTTCTTGGTTGAAGCCAAAGTAATCTCTTTTTTTAAAGGGAAAGGTTTATTGTTCAGTGGGAGAAGCCTGAATGGCCAGGGCAAGACGGTGAGAGTCTATCACTATTTTTTAAGTTTCATTTATCTATTTCAAAGGCAGAGTTAGAGAGAGAGAGAGACAAAAAAAAAAAAAAATGTTCCATCTGTTTGATTACACCACAAATGGCCACAATGGCCAGGGCTGGGCCAGGCTGAATCTGGGAGCTTCATCCGGATTTCCCATGTAGGTGCAGGGGCCTAAGCACTTCAGTCATCTTACACTGCTTTCCCAGGCTGATTAGCAGGGAGCTGGATCAGAAGTGGAGCAGCCTAGACTCGAAATGGCACTCATATGTGATGCTGGCATTGCAGGTAGTGGTTTATCCCACAGAGCCACAACGCTGGCCCCCCATCACCATTTTAATCATTTTGAGGTTACAGAGGCATTACTACTTACATAAATACAAAAGGGAGCATCATAAGACAGCTTTGTGATCTGTTTTATAAGAATAGGATGTTTTCCAAAGCCTAGAACCCAGGAAGCAAACCCAAATGAGAAGGACATGGAAGTGGTCTTTCTTGAAAAGTTGAGCTATGGAGGGAGCTCTATGGACACACCTCGTTCCTGCTGGGATCGTTTTAGGGGAAATTCTTAATTGGATGGAGGAAAAAGATTTGTCCATGGAGTCTTTAATAAAGCTAAAACCTCCTTGGAATACCTCTGCCACCAACTCTGGCTTGTCACTTGAGGGGGAGGAAAGCCTCAACAGAGAAAGGCAATGAATAGACCCTAACAGTGATTTTGATGAAAAACTAATTAGGAATATAACAAGGAGATTATTAATTCCTGCCAGAATCAAAATGACAGACCTTATCATGTTGGAAACAGGAACACTAGAAAAGAACAACTCTCAGAGCACTCTTTGAAAACCCCTACTTGGAAGGGAAGGGTGATGAAGGAGAGGACTCTGAAGGAGATGGGAGCCATGGGCAAACAGCAAAGTTGGAGGCTAAAGAGGCTACTTGGAGATTCTCAAGTGATCCCAAGAGTGGAAGGTCACTACTCCTCCTAGAGAGTTGGTGTGGGTGACAGAGTATAGAACCAGGGCACAAGCTAAGGCAGTGCTGACTCAGGATGGAGTCGTGAGAGCAACTGAAACCTTACAGGGGGCTTCTGAGTAGAGGAACCCTGAAAAGGAAAGGAGTGGAGCTCCCACATGCGCCGTAACAAAAGTGTGCATTTAGTACTGTCTTTCCTAGAATTCAATGAAACAGGTTTTTAGATTTTTTTTTTCCTTTTTAACTATAAGGAGACTGTGTGATCATGTGAAAAATGAGACTTGTGGTCAACTTTTTAGACTTTATTGCTAAGAGGATAAGAACCTGGACTGATCTGATGTACTGCTTAGCCCATGGACATGAACAAGAGAACCCCCATTTTTCAGAAGAAGAGGGTAGCTTCTCAGGGAAGATTTGGTGGCTGCTACATTAGCCACCGAAGCCCAGGCTGTCTCGAAGAAGGCTGGGTACTGAAGAATCCCACAGTGCCATCGGCTTCAGACCTGTCCTAGGCCTGCAGCCGCTTCGCTCCTCTGTCCCCATGCAATTTCTTTTTTAAGATCATTTGTAGTCCCCTCTCTTGCCTTGTCCCTCCACATCAAGAGTGGACGATGTTATAATTTTCTGTCACTAAAATTTTTATTTCTCTAAAGTGGTCGTAAATGCTGGCTTGATGACAACCCAGAAATACTCCATATACTAAACACAAAAACTCTCTATGAAAATTGCTTGGTTTATTTTTGTTTATGTTATTGAGATCTTGCAAATGACACAGCTGAATGTTTATCCTACCATAAGGAAATGCATTTTGTTATTTGTATTTTGGGTTTGGGGTTGTTTTTTTTTTTTTTTCTAGTTTTGCTTTAAAAGATAAGGGCATTAAAGAGGGAACTTAACATACACATAAGCACACCACACACACCCATACTTTCTATATTGAAGAAAAGATTTTATATAGCTTTTCACCTTTTAAAATTGTATCTTCTTCTCTTCCATTCAGATCAAAATACCTCAAATTTTGCAACATTAATACACAAATTGAGACATACTAGACCTCTACCATTTTTTTCTATGTAGTTATCCAGAGCTCCCACAGATAACAAAAATCTTCAAAATTTCAAGCCCCTTATAAAAAATGGGGTAGTATTTGCATAGAACCTATACACATCTTCCTGTATATTTCAAATCATCTCTAAATTAACTATAATTCCTGATACAATGCAAATTCTATATTGTGTTTATATGTATCATTTAGGAAACGATAAGGAAAAAACTCTGCACGTGTTCAGTACAATTTTTTTTTTTAAATGCTTTTCAATTGAGGTTGGTTGAATGCCTGATATGAAACCTGCAGATACAGAGTGCGATCACACTGCTCCCAGAGCTCTTGCTTGGAAGGCTCTAGGAGGCCTGCTGGCCTTCACTGCCCCCTGTGAAAGAGGTCTCGTGTCTTTGTGGGGCAGGCTCTTCTGGAACAGAATGAATGGAGACGAAAAGGCCCAGTGAAGAGCAAAACAGACCACACGAGATGGGCAGCAACTTGTTAATACCATTAAGATATATAAGGCTCTGGAAAAGTCAGTGGCAATCAGCTATGTAACCAGAGTTCACGGAGACTGCTGTGAAATGGCAATTAAGCCTAGATGAATAAGGAAAACAAATAATAGAGAAATAGGGGAAGAGACATAAGCATGGAAGAGCCTTTATTCTGCAGTTAGATATAATAAATGAGAGTTTTGGGAATAGGACTGGAACTTGAATTACATCCTTCTTGCCCACGATTGGAAGGTGTGCCTGCCCCAGACCTCAGCTGGACTATTGTTGGGGACTAACCTCATCCTCTCCACGATGGGGAAGAGGAATGAGTGAGTATGAGCATCATAGTTTTGTCCTCTCTTCTTCACAACCGTGCTGAGAGAACAGGCTGTGTTTTCCTAAAAGATGTCCGTTAGGCTCCAGCCCTCCACACCTCACAACTCCAAATGCTACAAAGAGGTGGCTGCTGGGCTTCCACAAGTTTACAAAGCCCATGGGAAAAAAATCCCAGCAGGATGTTTCTTCCTGGAAGTATTGTGGAAACTCCTCATAGAGTTCCCGTTGGAATATTTTCTGAGAAATAAAAATGTGCTAGATCAGGAAAACAAAAATACTTAGAGAAAAGATCTGACTGACTATAGATCCCAAAGAAAAACCACCGGAAACCATAGCCCCACACACCGCACGGGCAATTTCTGTCTCAGTGACTGCTGAGACTGCTCAGGTGCCATTCTGGTAATGTCAGTGCAGGCAGACTGTAATACTGAGCAGCAGCGTGTACGGTACACAGAGCATGGACTCTGGGCGGAATTGGGTTCAGATCCTAGCTCCTCCTCTCCCTGGTGACTGTGAGCGTTCGCTCTCTCCACTTTCTAACTGCAGAGAGATAATCAGTACCCAAATCTCAAGGTTGGAAGGATTATACGAAGCAAGGTATGCAGTAGACACACAGTAAGCTTCTTCGCCTGGCATTAGGTGAAGAGTGCTGGTCTCCAGAGGATCCCAAGCTTCCAAGATGAAAACTGGAGTCAGCATGGGCTGATTAAGAAAAGGCATCAATTATTACCTCATGAAGGGCTATCATCATCCAGTGTCTAAGAGGCTCAGGAAGTCACAGATGAAGCCCAGTCACAATCTGAACACAGGACTGACGTCTCCAAGGTCATCTAACCTCTCCTTAATTACCTGTCCTGAGTCGCAAGAGTTGGTTTGGAGCAAGAGCTCTGCAGGGACTGTGGAATAGTGAGCAGAACGTTCCTTTGCTGGGCCTCAACTTTTTCACAACAAAATTCTTTAGCTCAGGCCTCAAAGTTCTCCAAGGATCCAACAGCTCTAAAATCCGATGATTCTCCAGTCAACACAACCACCACAAAGATAAAATGTACTCAATATCTACGAAGCAAGGTTCAGGATTTCATTGCTGAGTTCTTGTCCCTAGGCTCTTCCTCCTTGCTCACCTGCCCCCCTCCCCCAAAACAGGTAACTTCTAAAGATTTGGACACTGCAGAACAATTCAAATTAGTGGAATGTATGTGGCATAATATACTTCCCCATGAAAAACTGCAGCCAACCAGCTTAGAAGAGCTGCAAAAGTCAAGTGACTTCTTATTTCTCTTCCCACAGCTAATCAACCAGGGCTCCAGGGACAGTTATTTGTTGATCTTTGAGTGCAGGGTGGTGTCCTACCTGACCCTTTCAATTCAGACATCTACCAAAAGACCTGAGAAGTTATTGTATTTCTAGGACTTTTCTTTGTTTAAAAAAAAAAAAAAAAGCACAAGAAGATATTCAGAGGAATAAAAGAGAAGCATCGACATTTCCATCGGTAATCTGGTCCGTGTGTTCCCTGCTACTGAGCATTTTCAGAAGGCCTGACTGTCTGGGTTAATTGTTTAATGCTTTTAGTTAGAATTAAACTTTGCACCTGCTCTGACAGTGATAAATTAAATGTGCTCCTTTTCCAATACTGTTGCCCTCTTTAAGTAGAGACCAAGAAGTGTATCTCCCTTCTTCCCCTGCGTTTGAGGAATCTCTGCTACACTGGAGTGTAAACCAGCATAATTTGTCACCAGAGCTAGCGCCAATTAAATTGATTGCGTTGGACTGAACTCTGGGACCCCTAATGCAAGCACTAAGGGAAAAATGGGCTCTTTTCTGCCCATTCCCCCATGTGGCACTTAGGCATAGCTCAACAGTGGAAGGCTTTCAAGGTTCAAAAGGGTTTTATTTTCAAAAGAAATGGGCATTGATCAGCTGCATTTAAAGGCAAAGATAATTCCAGAGCTTGAAGGCTGGATTTGTGTTTAAGGTCTAAATCTCTTTCTTTAACCTTGGGGGGCCAGTATAACATAAAAGCAACAAAGAGATTAAGATTACAAAGGGTTTGCAAGTGTAAATGATGTGGTGGTATTCTCCAAACATAACACAGTCCCCTGTTCACAAGCCCAGGCACAGGCCAGCATTTGATCTGTTGGTTTTACACCTGTAAAAACAACTTGTGTTTATTTGTCACTCAGCAAACCCTTTCTGGCAAGAGGGGAGTAAAAAGGAAAGTGGAGGAGGAGTGAACTGGCTCATAACACAGAGTTCAAACATACCTTCCCCGAACAGACTGAAAAGTAAACACACTAAAGGTTGTCTTGGCACAGACAATCAGCAACTCCTAGCTCTTTCTAGTCAGTGCTGCATACGCAGAGTGGGAACCCTGCTCCAATCCTCCATTTCTTCCCTCACCACCCCAGCCTCTGCTGCTTGGATTCGATATGCCACATCCTCCCAAGAGATGTTGTAAATAAGCTCTAAACTGACACCAGCCTTCTTGTTCCTTTCCTTATGGCCTACCACCTATGTATTTCTCCATCTTGCCTTTGGACTCAAGTGTTCCGACCAGCAGAACTACAGAATGGCATCTTTGGGACAATCCCACAGTTAGCGACTCAGACTTCAGATGACTTAGTTCCATCACCACATATGGTGAAACCAAAGCTAAGTGTACCTGTTCCCTCAAGTTCAGATCTCACTTTTCATCTGTTCTTTCGTAAGGGAGATCTCCCTCGGCAACACAGAACTTCATGCTATACCTCTGTCCTCTAGCTCTGCCTTCTCAGGCACATCAAGCCAGGTGGCAGCAATGGATCCTCCTACTGCGGAGAACAGGGAAAGGAGCGGGGGATCACAGAGGCTTTCAAGGCCAGACCAAGCACCTGCAGAGCAGGTTCATAATCTGGCATGAACCCAGGTGACCACAAGTTGAGTGCATCTTTAAGCTCAGACTGTTTAAAAACAAACAAGCAAAGAATCCATCATTTACTTAGGAGAGAAGCTGTGCAGCCATTAAAACAATGTAGACAGGGATGACCTTGTTCCCCTAGCTTCTTGAGCAATTCAGCTCTGGCCCCAGACTTGCATATACCACCCAGAAAACAAAAGTCTTGTAATGGAGAGGCATCTGGTAATCACTAAGCATAATCTTTGGAACCCTTCCTAAGAGTTTGATCACATTTCTTATAACCTTGTATCTTAATCTGAGTTTTGAAAAAAAGGCTTCTATCTTGTTACATTTCCAAGGATGTTTTACTATACCAATGCTTCATAAGAGTCCTATATCAGTTTTCTATACTGTGTGACAAAGTAAACCAAACATGGTGGTGTTACACATTTATTATCTCATGGTTTCTGGGCACAGCTTAGCTGAGTCCTCACTCAGGATATCACCAAACCAGAATCCAAGTGTCCACAGGCTGCACTCTTACCCAAAGCTCAAGTTCCTCTTCCAAACTCACCAGTTACAGGCAGAATTCAACTACCTTGACTCTCATTTTCTGTGTGGCTGTTGGACAGGGACTACCTTCAGCCATTAGAAGCCACCCTCATATCCATGTCCTGTGGTCTCACCAGAGGCAGCTAACAGCATCATTTTTTGCTCCTTGGAGATCAACCAGAGAATCTCTCTGACTTATATTAAGGATTGGTCCATTTCAGTCACATTCACTCCAGGTAATCTCCCTTTTTGATTAGCACAAATTCAGTTGATTAAGGACCTTAACTGCGTCTGCCAAACCTCTTCTCTTTGCCATACAATAGCCCACTCAAAAGACTGACCTACTTTCTTAAGTCACAGGTCCTGCCTACACTCAAGCAGAGAGGATTATATATTGCACCAGGGGTAAGGAATCTTGGGGCTATCTTTTTTTTTCAAGATTTATTTATTTATTTGAAAGAGTTATGAGAGGCAGAGGCAGAGAGAGAGAGAGAGAGAGAGAGAGAGAGAAGAGGAGAGGAGAGGAGAGGTGAGGTCTTCCATCTGCTGGTTCACTCCCTAGGTGGCTGCAACAGCCAGAGTTGCACTAATCTGAAGCCAGAGCCAGAAGTTTCTTCCAGGTCTCCCATGTGGGTGCAGGGGCCCAAATACTTGGGCCATCTTCCACTGCTTTCCCAGGCCATAGCAGAGAGCTGGATTGAACTGGCACCCGTATGGGATGCTGGCACTGCAGGTAGCAGCTTTACTGGCTACACCACAGTGAGGGCCCTGGGGCTATCTTAAAATTCTGCCTGCCATAGGCAGCTGTGGAGAAAGAGAGACACCCCAGGGTAGCTGTTGACTGAGCTGTTGTTCAGAAATGCCACATACCTGGTGCTTCTCCCCTAGAAATTCTCCTCTGATAAATTCATTAACAAATACAATGGTTTTTTGTGATCCCATAAATGGTTTTACAAAGGAAACACTTGTACTGCAGAGTTTTGCAAATGATGGGCAGTTTTAAGGGATTAAATTAATAGGTCTGGTGACTCTGCCAAAAAGGGCATTCCATGGACCTTGCTTCTTGGGGAACATAAAAATATTGCTTTATTTATACCTGAAAGAAAGGAGAAAACTCAAACTTTCTAGAATAAATCATGCCATTTCATGAAAAAAAAAAAAAGGATGAAAGGAAGTTAGTTTGCTCTGTTGTGTTCTACCATGTCCTTATTGGGTTATTAGAGGAAATATTTGACATATCTGTTACTAAGAAAAAGAAACACATCCGATCTAAAGGAATGTTGATCCTAATTACTGCTACCAGATAGATTATCCTTCCCCAAAATACTGCTTTCAACGAGTCACTCTCCTATTCAAGGACCACCAACTGCCAATGGTATTTCACATTCTATCATATCAAACCAAATCACCATATCAATTTTGTTTGCCCTAGCCTGGAACTCCAAGCTATCTATAGAATGCTCTACCTAACCAACCAGGTTTCCCAGAACGTTTTGCTGTCCCGTGGAAACACTCCTTCCTTTTGCCACAGTTAACCTATCACTCCCTTACTTGAACTTCTTACTGACCAATACCATTCTCTTCATTACTTAGTCACCATCCACTGTGGAGAATGCTGATGGCATAGATTCATTCTCACTTCTTCCAGGAAAACTTTGCAAACTGCCTTGGACTTCATAACTTTCTCCTCTTCGTTGCTGGTTTCATCATCTGAATCCAACTTAGCTCTGACAGGGTATTTTCTTCTCTAGTTTGATGGCCCACATGTTTTGTCTTCTCACATGAATCTTAGCGCACTCTACAACAGGGTTTCTTAATCCATCCTCTAGTACAATGTGAAATCACTTTAGGAGGTGGCATCCAGAAGTTTTTAATTGAAATGATTGGATAAAAAAGAGAAAAAGGGAAGGGAACAAAGCAAGGGAGTTTGGTTTTTTCGAAAATTTTTATTTTTGATATATATTTCTGTGTGCATACTAAACTAAAACATAAAGTGTGTGGTATGGTATAATCATATAAAATATAGTGGTAATTGTGAATTACCATTAAAAGAGTTTTTCAAACACTAGAATGCATGGGGTAAAGCTACTTTAAGAATGTCTTGGAAAATGGAATTTAAAAATAAGTTTATTTTGGTGCAAAAGAAGTCCATGCACACTGGATATCTTCAAAAAGTTCACAGGATGGGGGCCGGCACTGTGGCATAGTAGGTTAAGCCACAGCCTGCAGTGCCCACGTCCCGTATATGGGTACCAGTTCGAGCCCTGGTTGCTCCACTTCCCACCCAGCTTCCTGCTAATCACCTGGAAAGTAGTGGAAGAGGGGCCCCTGCCCCCACATGGGAGACCTGGAAGAAGCTCCTGGCTCCCTGCCCAACCCCAGTTCTTGCAGCCATTTCAGGAGTGAACCAGCGGATGGAAGATCTCTCTCCCTCTCTCCTTCTCTAAGTCTGTTTTTCAAATAAATAAACCTTTTTTTTAAAAGTTCACACAGAGTTTGAATTATGGGGAAAAACTGCATGGATTGAAAACTTCTGCAGAAAATAAACTTCTCTCTTAACTGCATTTCTCCATGACCTTTTTCAGGTTCCCTCATACATGGCCAAAGTTCATCCAAGACTCAGAGAGGGTCAGAAAGATGCCAGAGAGTCTTACAGAAATCACACAACCAGAGCCCTAAAACAAATGCAGTGAACTGCCTTTGCAGGCACGGAAGCAGATCTTACACCCTCACAGTCTACTGAAAAGGGAAATGATAGTAAGCACTACTTATCATTTAATCATTTGCAAAGTTTTCAAATTCTTTATGCCATCAGTAAATCCACAAGATAAGCCACACAGACATTTTTTCTGATTTCCATTTTTAAAAACATGGGGTGGTGTGAGAGGTTAGTTGGCTTGTCCAAGGTCCTACTGAGGTAGGTGCTAGAAAATGAATCTAATCTTCTGATACAAACTCAAATCTTCTCTCTTGCATATGCTTGGGAAAGTATTGACCAGTTCTTTCCCTTTGTTAAGACTCCATGGCAAATCCTGCCTCTTCCAGAAAGTTCTGAAAGTCCCCATGACTTAAACCACAACTTCTAGCCTATCTAGCTTGGTTCTCAGGTTCCTCCAGGAGGGTAGCACTTTCTCTGTAGCCCCATCACAAGCTCTCCAAAGGTGGGGGCCATTACCTACCCCACTTGCCTAAGTCTTTTATTGCTTAACCTATGGAGCCTCAGCCTGCCATAACCAGGTTAGGCACATAGAAGTGAATAAACTTCGCATGGGACCGGGAATGTATCAAAGCAACTGGCAAAGTCGGAGCCTTTCATTTCAAACCATCAAGCACCGGCAAGAACAGTAAAAAGTGCTGTGGAGCTTGTAGCTTAGGGA
This sequence comes from Lepus europaeus, assembly GCF_033115175.1. Lineage (NCBI taxonomy): Eukaryota > Metazoa > Chordata > Mammalia > Lagomorpha > Leporidae > Lepus > Lepus europaeus. The sequence goes on from NC_084839.1 coordinate 56,222,437, forward strand.
TGCAGCCAGACAGGAAGGCAATCAGCTAACATGCATGACAGAAAGAAATGAGGGTTGACTCCTGGAGAGCAGGATGCAAGCTGTGAAGGCAGGAACGAGGGGTGCGAGTGGCGAATGGTGCGGGGAAGGTGGGAGGGCGGCACTGTGACCTTGGCATCTGAGTTGAGCCTTGGGAGTGGAGGACAATGTCACCAGCAGAGGCTTTCCAGACATGTCATTAGCTCCATTTGCAGACTCATTTCCGATTCCCTGGGGCAGCAGGATCAAGAGCAACAGTGATTAAAGCAAGAGGTCACAGGCAGCCCCAAGGACCCGCCCACTTAGACCCCTGCCAACGGCTAGCTGGAAAGGGAGCTGAGCAGCCAGGGGTCAGAGGTTGATCCCCTGGGACTGCTGCCCAGGTCATCTCAGTGGTCAATGCTGCAGAGGGATGGGAGAGGCCTCACCCCTGGCCCCCAGAGCACACTCACCAACCGTAATCAGGATGCTATGCTCCAGTGTGTAGACTGTATCAGCCAGCAGCCCTAATCTGTGGATGAGCGGAATAGGAATGAGCAGATTATCCTTTCAGTCCCTCCCAGATTGGATCGAAGTCGTGCTGAGGTCAGTACTCATAGCCAGGTTGTGTCCAGCCTGAGGAAGGCTTGTTGTCTACACTGAGTGGTTCACAGGACAGGGGCGGAGTGGGGTGGGTGCAGTCTCTCTCCTGCTGCCCTCGGTTTGCCAGTTTTCCTGGTGGCAACACAATCTGCACATGTCTCAAGTGGCTCAGGACAGCTCTGAGAGTCCGGGTCCAAAGGACCCACTGTGCAGAGCCTCGGGCTCTCGCGTTGGCCTGGGTGTGCACGCCAGGGGTCGACTCGGAACCTCCTACTCCGGAGAAGCCAGCGTGAGCCCCAGCAGCAAGGACTTTCCTGGGAGGGGCTGCAGGGTTAAAAGTTACAGTGACAGAAACTGCAGACTCCCAGAAAAGCCCCCGATCAGGTTTTTGAAGGTGAAGTCAGTTCAATTAGAGAACTTTTCCTGGCGAAGTTGCCAAGTTCCAGCTGAGGGGATTTCCACAGCTCATTTCCAACCCAGCGGGAGAATGCTGAGTAGCAGGCTCCCATCCTATCCTTCTTTACACTCCCCAAGCCTGTGCTGGCTTTGGGTGAGTCCCTTTGGTCATTAGCACAAAATCCCTTTGGGCTCTTTATGGCCAATGACAGAAGATTTCCAAAGTGTGAGTCATAGCTCCTCCCACACTCTTCTTCCTCCCTCTCTCCAGGGAAGGCAGATGGATTGTACCCATATGACAGACAAAAAGACTGAGAAGTACAGAGAGATTAAATATTCTGGCCCAGACCAATGGCAGAAGAAGAAGTCAAGTTCTGAACCCAGCCTCTCTTGGCTTGAGTCAGAACTCCTGCTCCCCAGAGGCAGATTCCCAGGCCACATTACGATCCGAATGTGGATCGCAGGCCAGCGTGCGTCCCAGGAGGATCTTTGGGAGGGCTGTGCATAAATCTTCCCACTACAGACTCCCTGTTTAAAAATAACATCTTTTGTTTTTCCCTCCTGATATAAAAGTAATAAATCTTCATTGAAAAAAAATACAGAAAAATATAGGGGGGAAAAAAAAGAAAGAAAAGAAAGATCACTCCATAACCCAATACCCAGAGACAACAATTGTCAACATTTGGTATCCTTCAAATATTTTTGGTATGCACACATTTATTTTTCCTGAACTGAAGTTACACATCTATATTCCTGAGCATTCTACTCTTACACATAATGCTGCCTGGTGAGTATTTCCCCACGTTGATAGCTATTATTCCCCAGCAACATTTTAAATAACTGTGTGATAATGCATTACAGGGATGTGCTATAATTTATTTTAGCAGTCCTCATTTTTGTACATTTGGGTTTCTTCCAATATCCTCCAACATAAACCAGCTATGATGGAAACACCAAGTATGTTAAGGAAGGACTAGCCACAAAGGGTAAACCCTTGAACCAGCCTTTACCCCTACTGATAAATCCATTCTTTCTGTTATGGAAATGGCACCCAGGGGAGGTTTGGTATCTCCTTCCCTGGACCCTTGTGTGAGCAGGGTACGTGGGCAGCATACGCTCAGGGTACAGATGGCATCAGAAAAGAGGGAGAACACTAGACCATGAGTGGAAAAACTCGATTCCACTATACACTCATAATTTGCTGCGTGGCCTTGAGCAAGTCACTCTACCTCTCTGAACTGTGCTTTCCCCATCCATGAAATAGAGTGGACTAGGTGACTTCAGTACTCCTCCCAGCCTTCGGAAGCCAATGGTGCTACAACAGTGCTAGTGAGACAACCCTCAAACTCGGACCCGTGAACTTTATGAGAGGTTTTATTATCCAAGATGGAGTGTGTGAGTCCAAGGGGCCACTCCCAGCCTGTGTTGAGACACACCTAGGCAGAATTACTGAGTAAACTGTGACTTGAAACAGTTCGAGTTGTTCTAATAACGGAAGCGAGTCCAGCTTTCCCCGGAGAAGTTCACCATCGCCTCTGCTCTGATGCACGTTTGAGGGTAGAAGAGAAGTGAATGGCCTTGGAGTTCCTGTGCCCAGAGACCCAGAGATGCACAGAGCTCAGCACAGATGTCTATCACGGAGTGGATCCCTTAGGACTTAATCCTTGGCGTTTCCAAAATGCCATAAAAGGATTCTACTGCTCCTGCCTGTCTCCTTCTCCCTCTCTCCCCAGGAGAAAACAAACCAGTTGCTCCATTTTCGAAATGAGAGCCTGAAATACAAGTGCATATTCTCAAGACAATAGGAAAGGACCTCCTCCTGGCTTGGGGTCTGGTCCTGGGTCTGCAGACAGCACTACCATCAGCCATTGGCCACCTGATCTGCGGGTGTCCTTGGGAACATATTGCATAATACGGGTGTAGGGGGCACAGACAGATGGGCAGGGCAACATGACCCCTGCTACCTGGTCCAGCTGGGGCCCCGACAAAAAGCAAGATGTGGATGGGCAGAGAAGAGGAGAAAGGAACCTAATCCCCACCTCAGAGGTCAGCACACCATCTCCATGGGTCCCCACCCGGCTCATTGGGCCCCCATTGTGTAGCCTGCCTCTTAGGGGCTGTCACTCCATCTGCCTTGGCTTCCTTAGGCAGCCAGCGTCACAGTGGCCACTTGCCTCACATTCACACTTGCCTCTGCTCACGGCACACACGTTCACCAAGTGGGCAAGAGTGTGCTCTGTGCGGTGCAGGGCCGGGGGGTCATCTTCATGAAGCCCCAGGAAGGCTGTGTGTGCATGAGGGACTCCCGCTTTGTCTTTGAAAGGCGCAGGATGTGCAAGGCAGACACACAGCTCATCTCCGTGCCTGTGTCAGGACATTCTTTGTGGGGCTCCAGCCCCTGCTGAGCTGTCTCCCCTGAGCCTGTGAGTGCACCCCACGTTCTAGCCCTAGCTGAGAACATGGTGCGGAACAGACTCAAGGGAGCGGCCAATAATGACCCCAGCCTGGAACAAGTCCTCTAGTGCGGCAGGGCACGGGCTGATCCAGATATCCCCAAGTGACACTAGAGCTGTGTTCCCAAAGACGGCTCAGCTCAGGAAGAAAAGGCAGTCCGTCCCCATGTGGCCAGAGACAGACAGATACACGCACACACAGATAAGGTGTGTGTGTGATCTGTGTGGATAACTGCATGAGCACATCTCTCTGAGATATATGGAAATCTCTCTCTACACACACACATGAGGCAACTTCAAAAGGTTGTGCAAATGGAATTAAAAGATATATTTTCATACAAAAAATCAAAATACATAATTTTTTCATAATATGCATTTTCTATGAACTTTTTTGAAGACCTTTCATATGCATGGATTTCAAGTGTTTTTGCACCAAAATAAATGTATCTTTTAATTGCATTTTTACATGTACTTTTCAAAGTCCCATCAAGTGTGTGTGAGTGTGTGGATGCACACAGAAGGAACACCCCATGGAGGGACTCTTGGTGCTGGCTGGGCTGGAGCTGTTCACATGCAGCCTCATCAGAACCTGGCAGGGTGGGCAGCAGGTGTTAACGGGGCTGAAGGCAAATGGGCTGCACTGGCTGAGCCCCTGAGTAGCCCACGGTCCCACAGCAGGTTCCTGCCGGGAATTACGAAGGGCCCAGGCACACAGAAATGGTCCTCCATTTAGGGTGGAGTATGCCCCAATAAGGCCACCCCAAGTTGAAAGTTGCCTAAGGTGCAAATGTACCTGACACCCTTACCTCCTGAACACCACAGCTGAGCACCACAGCACACTGGGCAGTGTGGGCTGCTTCCCCTCCCCACTGCCTGGCTGGTGGCAGCAGCGACTGTGCTGCTGCCCAGCTCATGGGAGTCTCACACCACACGTCACCAGCCTGGGAAAAGATCACATTCAAAATCTGAAGCAGGGGTTCTTCTGAGTGCCTACCTCTTTCTAACCATCATCAAGGCAGCAAATCTGGAGTCAAACCACTGTAAGGTAAGGACTGTGTGTGCACGCGTATGTGCGCCTGTGGTGGGGGTGGGAGTAAGGGAAGCAGCAGTAGGCACCGTCCCTTCATTCAAAACTCAGCTCTACCTGAGGGGCACAAGAATCCTGGGATCCCATGAGGCTACTCTCCTCCTCCCCCTTCCCCTCCCCCTCCCCCCTCCTCCTCCCCCTCCCTATCCCCTCCTCCTCTCCCTCCCCATCTCCTCCCCCTCCCCCTTCCCCCTTCCCCTCCTCCTCCCCTCCTTCTCTCCCTCCTCCTTCCCCTCTTCCTCTCCTCCTTCTCTCCCTCCCCCTTCCCTTCCTCCTCCCCTCCCCCTCCCCTTCCTCCTCCCCTCCCCCTTCCCCTCCCCCTCCCCTCCTCCTCCCCCTCCCCCTCCCCCTCCCCCTCCCTCTCCTCCCCCAGGAAGTCTTCTTCATAGCAGAGGCACAATTTTCCCAAATCTCAAGATATCAGGAGCTGGGTGGCCTCAGGAATTTTCCTGCTACATTTCTCTTTTAAACATTTATTTGTTTGCTTATTCACTCACTCATTTGAAAGGCAGAGTGACAGGGAGAGTCAGAGTGAGCACGAGAAAGATCTATCCTCTGGTTTCCTCCCCTTATAGCTGCAGCATCCAGGTATGAGCCCGGCCAAAGCCAGGAACCAGGAACTCCATCCAGGCCTCCCCCATGGGTGGCAGAGGTCCGAGCACTTGGACCATCCTCCCCTGCCTTCTCAGGGGCATTAGCAGGGAGCTGGATCAGAAGTGAGGTGGCCAGTATACAAACTGGTGCTCCAATATGGAGCACTGGCTTAACCTGCCACACCACAACCCCTTCCCCACCCCCTCCAATCATTTCTTAAGGATATTCAAGAAAGAATAATTCACGGTCAGCTAGCCAAAGATTTGAAGGGCCTTGAGGCAACTGTAAGGGAAAACTAGATCAGCCCCAGTTTTCCCTCCCAGCAGTCCAGGGTCATGGGGAGACCATGTGGAGGAAAGCAGGGCAGCCTGGGCCCTTCGTAATTCCTGGCAGGAACCTGCTGTGGGACCGTGGGCTACTCAGGGGCTCAGCCAGTGCAGCCCATTTGCCTTCAGCCCCGTTACACCTGCAGCCCATTTGCCTTCAGCCCCGTTACACCTGCTGCCCACCCTGCCAGGTTCTGATGAGGCTGCACGTGAACAACTCCATCCCAGCCAGCATCAAGAGTCCCTCCGTGGGGTGTTCCTTGGAGGACGAGGTTTGGAATACACTGTCAGGTTCCTGACGGACAGTCCAGGACAGCCAACCCACGTGTGAGCTAATGAGTCAGGGTGCAGGCAACAAGCACCGCGTTCAAGATATGAACAAGGAAAGCAGACAGACAAAATGGCCCAGCTGTGTCGAGGGGCAAGCTTCACCCAGGGAGGCCAGATCAGACCCTGCAACAGTGGGCCTGGACCTGCTGTGGCTGCGGGTGGAAGGGATTTCAGCTAGAGGGAAGGGCATCCGCCAAAGCACAAACACAGTGTCCATGAAAGACTCGGGAGAATCCAACTCACTTGGCCAGTGGTGTCTCCTTGCCTGCTCTCCATGAGTTCTCACACATCCTGGTCTTCCAAATTCTGTGAAATGAGTGGTTCCCCAGCTCACAGGTGAGAACCTCAACACCCACTGAGTCCCAAGGACAGGCTGCCTACTGCTCATCCCCAGCCGCACGGCGCGCATCCTCACTCAGTACCCAGTGACAGGGGCAGGTCATTTACCTCGTAGAGCTTCTGTTTTTGCAAACTGAGTACAATCATTGCCTGATCTCACTGGGTTATTCTGAGACATGAGTGGGAAAATACAGAGAATTAAATGAAAACATGCAGTGTGTAGCCTGGTGTCCAGCACAAAGTAAACAGTTGCTCAGTAAACACTGGTGATAATTAGTAGCGTGTACCTGAATCGTGAGGCCTGCCAGCTGTGTGATCTTGGGCAGTATTGCATGATCTCATGACCCTAATCCTTCTGAAGTTTAGTTTCCTTGTTTGTAGAACAACCTGGCTGGATTAGGTCATCTTTAAATTTCCCTTTAGCTCCAACACTCTGTGATTCTAAACACATCAAAGCCTGTTATAGGCTAATCCTCCGCCTAGCGGCACTGGCACACCGGGTTCTAGTCCCAGTCGGGGTGCCGGATTCTGTCCTGGTTGCCCCTCTTCCAGGCCAGCTCTCTGCTATGGCCAGGGAGTGCAGTGGAGGATGGCCCAGGTGCTTGGGCCCTGCACCCACATGGGAGACCAGGAGAAGCACCTGGCTCCTGGCTTCGGATCAGCGTGGTGCGCCGGCCATGGCGGCCATTGGAGGGTGAACCAACGGCAAAGGAAGACCTTTCTCTCTGTCTCTCTCTCACTGTCCACTCTGCCTGTCAAAAAAAAAAAAAAAAAAAGCCTGTTATAAAGCATCTCAAATATCACGCTTCAACAAAATCTTTCCAAACACCCTCAACCTGCCAGGTACTGCCTAGAATCAGAAAAATTGCCTCCAGGACCACAGAGTTGGAAGGGTGGGCAGACATGCCTACAAACACCCCAATACGATGGGGCCAGAGCTCTGGGTACAGGTCACAGACTGAGCTGTGCAATGGGCTGAGCTCTCCCCAGGCCTGGTCCCCAGCACAGCAGAATCAGCATCCCCTGGGAGTTCTCTAGAGGTGCAAGTTATCAGGCCCAACCGAGAGCTACTAGGTCAGGAAACCTGGGCGTGTGGCCCTGAAATCTGAGATTCATAAACCTCTAGGTGGTTAGGACACATGCAAAGGTTTGAGAGCCACTGCCCAAGGAGCACGTGGAGCGTCTGCGGGTGGGACTTGGCCCTTATTGTTGCCTGCTTTCCTTGGCTCACACCCTAAAGATCTAAGCAGAGACAGCATGGGGGAGGGGGCTCCCCCAATCAGCTCTCCTACTCTGTTTCCTTGCCCTTTAGTCTGCAGAGCGGCTGGCTACAGTCAGCTGGAGGCTAGCCAGGTCTAACCCAAGGAGAGTGACCTTGCTGGTTCTCACAGCCAAAGCCAAGTCCGGAGAGTGTGCCTGGCAGCCCCGCAGGGAGGGTCTGAGTGTCTGAAGAATCGCTGCAGGGACCACAGCAGGGTGAGGCCACGTGCAGGACGGCCCTGGTGGGGAAGGAAATGTTTCGGAGCAGCTCCCTCCAGTCCTTACGCTCAGGTGCAGGGTCCGGCCCCTCAACACAGGCTCCTAGCAATGTCAGCTGGAGAAGGCGGTGCATTTCCACCCTGCATCGCAGCCCCAGCCCCCGTCTCACACCTACCATGCAACTAGGAGGCACAAAACAAGAATGTATTGTGCTTCTGCCTTCTCAGGGTGGGCAGGGCAGCCCCTTGTTTTCAAACTTAGAAGAAACTTTCCCCCTTGGGTAACTTGGCAACAGACTGGCACCCTGCCAGCAAGGGAGGACAAGCCCAGGAATCCCCGCCCCAGAGAGCGTCCCCAAGGCCAGGGGGCACTGCAGCCCGACAAGGGCGCCCTCGGTGTCCTCAGAGGGGGTCATCTTCCTCCACACCAGCTCTCACCCCTCCTTGCTGAGCCGTTGCATCTCCTGGCTCGCCGGCTGCTGTGGGACTCTTTCCCAGGCACAAGGCAGTCCTTGGTGGAAGGTGCCACCCGGTGGACCCAGCCTCCCTCACAGTGCGACCCAACCACCTTCCCTCCCTGCTCGCAGCACATCCCGGCCTCCAGGCACTGCCAGCCGTGGCACCATGGAAACCCGGTAAGCCCAGCACCCTTCTTCCCTCCCCACCCGTCCTCTTCCCTCCTCTGTGATTCAGGAGCAGAGGGAAAAGGAAGGAGGGAACACGGAGACCTCCCAGTGGGAGCAAACACGACAGGAAGAGAGGGCACCTGGGTGCTCCAGCCTGGAGCATCCTCATCTTCAGTTGACTTCCCATGCTCCGGGCAAATGGCATGGCCATCACGTTTCCTTTTTGAAAAATTGATGAGCCTATCCTTGGATTTATAGACAAAACGGTTGTCGATGTGGAGAAATGGGGCAAGATTGTCCACCATCTGTCAGAAGCTCCCCCTGCACAGCTGCCTCCCCCTCTGCCCTCGGGCAACTGTCTGCTGGGCTGACCTTCACCTCTGCAGAGCAGAAGCAGGCAAGGACTTGGACCTGCCCTTCCGTGATCAGCTTATGCCTCTACGGACTCACTACCCCAGCCAGCCAGACCACAAAAGGCCCTTCTTGATCACCTCTCAGCTGATCTCATTTCAGTTCCCTTCAAATGTTTAAAGACACTGACACCGAAACCAAGATGGCCATTCAGCCGTGGTCCATGGCAAGGACACCGTTTTTGACTTGGGACTTTGTCTGATTTGTCTGACAATGAAGAAACTGAATTGTCGCCCACTAGCACTATGCTGTACATGTAAGCCAGGGCAGAGGCCACCGGGAACACTAGCGTTCAGTCCCCACTCTGCCCCCTATTCTTGCTTCCTGCTAATGCACACCTTGGGAGGCAGCAGGTGACAGCTCTAGCATTTGGGTCCCTACTGCCCACCTGGGACACCTGGATTGAATTCCAGGCTCCTGGCTTTATTTGGCATAGCTCAGGTCCAGCTGTTGTGGGCATCTGGTTAGTGAACCAGAGGATGCAATCTCTCTCTCTGTTTCTATCTCCCCCTCCTCCTCCCTGCTCCTTTTAAATGCATAACTTAATTGTAAGCCAGTTTTCATGTGAGCTGTTTCTTTCTAACAGAGAAATTCTTCAATTTGGAAAGGTGGGTGGCGGAGGTCTGAACATTGCCTGGGCCACGGGATACAATGCTGTCACCTTGCTGTTTGACGTTTTCCAAAGAAGAAGTGTCCCTGAGCTTCCTTCTCTGCCTCCCCCTCCTCCTCCCTGCCTCTCTCCCTCCTTCCCTGTCCCAGTGCTGCCTTTATTTTTATTCTTTCCTTCTTTCCTCGGCTGGGAAGAATGATCACACACAGATTCAAGCGGCTGAACTTTTATGCATTCCTTTTTCTCTTAAAAAAAAGGACATTCCTAAGTCGTAGACCTAATAAAGTCCCGTATCTGTGATGATAGCGGCGCAGCAGCACAGACAAATTATAGTGTTCACAACGCTGGAGGGACTGAAAAGAAATGCACAACGTGGAACACCAAATTTGCCTGTCAAGGGTTTTTTTTTTATTATTATTACTGCTTGTTTTATTTTATTTTATTCTCAAAGCTGATGTTTGCAGCGATTTGCTTCACTACAGGAAATTCCAGATCCAAGAGCACTGATTTACAGCTTCAATCATTGCCTACCAAATACAGGCCCGGCTGAGGGCCAGCTGATCCAGAACAGGTACTGCACATTCTCCTAAGTCACAACATCTCAGCCCCGAAGTGGAGAGTTTCATTCACAGGAAACCATTTTCTGAAATCAGCAAATGCGTTTTATAAAGAACCAGTAAAGAATCAAGGGTTGGGGAGGGGCGTCCGCTATAAAGATCGCTTTATACAAGAACATAAGAATGTCTCTGCTCACACGTGGTAAGCTCTGTGGCTTTCATTATTTTTATTAGGCCTCTTTCCCACACCCCAAGTTTAACTCTTGTCTTCCTCTGTCCAGGTAGCTTTCTGGGAACTGATTCTGCAGGGCTCGTAGCCTGGACAGAACACTCTCAGTGAACCTGTTATTCCCACAACTCCTGCTAAGGCCTGTTCGCTGTTTATTGACACAAAATATTGTGTGTGAGCCACTTTGACATATTCCTTCGGGTTTTCATGCAACATGAGGCCCTCCCAGCATTGAATTATTGCTCTAGATCCATTGTGTATAAGACCCAAAAAGAAGAAGAAGAAAAAGCAGCTGCTAAAGAAATGGCTAATCCCTAGTCTGATATCAAAGGACAAAGACTAGAAATGCCACCCCCCAGTACATTCCTCCCATCACCTTGTTAAAAACAGCGAAATAACACAATAATTTTGCTTCTTCCCAAAGCTTCATTTGTGCCTGGAAAAATGTATGCAGTAACTGGTAAAATCAAAATATCTAGGTGATTTCTAGCTTAATGAGAAAGAAGAGACTAAAAATTTGAACAAGTTATTCATCTTGAGCATATTTAATATACTTTCATGTGTGAAGCATCGTTTTGCTATTTTATTTTTTATTTTTTAAGTTACTCTATAAAAGTGAACCCTTTGTTCATCACTAGAAGAGTTCATGAATGTCTTTACAAATGGGAAATTTTCAGGCAAAGATGGTGGCTTTTGACTTGCTTAAAAAGGCAAATATTTCTTCGATTAGAAACTCATTGAAAGCCTACTATTTGCCATAAAAAGCATGGGGTACCTCTGCACTCTCAAAATGGGGGGCGGGTGGGCAGCAGGAATCTCCCGTGCTCCACTTCATACGTTAAACAGCAGCACCTAATGGTAGAACCAAGTATTGCAGGCTAGCTCTCTTAGGCATTGGAAATCTGCCTGGTAAGGGAGACCTAAGGACTAAGTTCTAAATGTTTTGAATATAGAAAAAGAACATTCTCCAATGTAAAATGTGTCCCTTCACCTGGAGTAGGTAAAGATAAAGGAGGTTTAATAGAAAAGGGCTGCCAAGCGTCTTGTAGTTCTAAAATAATGCAAAGCAGAGCCAATATATCTTGAGTTGCTACAGATGCGGCCACCAAGTTACCATCATTTTCATATAACATTTTCAATTCATTATATGATGAGTTTTTTATGGATAGCCAAGAAACATTTTATAGAATCGGTTGGAAAAATGAGATTTGATATAAAGCCAATTTTACTAAACGGCAATGATTTTGTAAAGTAAAAGATATTGATATAATCAATTACTCATGAAAATAGCAAGATAGGACAAGGACAATGCAAAATTACACACAATCTATTTTATTTCTATGTGGCTTTGAAATACAAAGGCACAATTTCACTGCACAAAGAAACTGTCAGATCCAAAAATTTAGTGATAACAATCATTAAGATCATCTAGACTCATAAAAAAATTATTTGACTGCCTTTTTAAGAGACTTTGTAAATGCTTCCTAACACAAACAGTCTACACAAACAAGCCATTTAAAATGCGGAGTCCTGTTTAGAGAGTGGCATTTTCTCTATTCACATACTGCTTGATTTGGAAAACAGATTTTAAGTAACCAATTTCATCAGTCAAAATGTTGAGAACCATTTTGGGATTTGAACAGAGATATTCAGATATTCTCCTACTTTGACTCCATGCCCAGCCTCTCTTCTGAATTAGTTTGAACACTGGCAATCAACAGAGCAGAAGTGAAGAGAAAGTTCTGACTCACGTGAACGAGCCGTGAGTAAGCACCAGTAGACTACGAAGTGAACACTGTGGCCCTATAGGGTCAACAGAATACAAACGGAGCTGAACCTCTGTTATGACCTGGGAAAGCAGTGGAGGATGGCCCAGGTCCTTGGGCCCTGCACCTGTGTGGGAGACCTGGAGGAGGCTCCTGGCTCCTGGCTTTGGATCGACTCAGCTCTGGTCGTTGCAGTTATTTGGGGAGTGAACCAGCAGAATGGAAAACTCCATCTCTCTGGCTCTACCTCTCTCTATAACTCTTTCAAATAAATAAAAAAATTCTTAAAAAAAAAAGTGAACTGGTTTAGCTCCGTTTGTATTCTATTGACCCTATAGGGCCACAGTGTTCACTTCGTAGTCTACTGGTGCTTACTCACGGCTCGTTCACGTGAGTCAGAACTTTCTCTTCACTTCTGCTCTGTTGATTGCCAGTGTTCAAACTAATTCAGAAGAGAGGCTGGGCATGGAGTCAAAGTAGGAGAATATCTGAATATCTCTGTTCAAATCCCAAAATGGTTCTCAACATTTTGACTGATGAAATTGGTTACTTAAGGGGCCGGCGCTGTGGCACAGTGGGTTAAGGCCCCAGCCTGCAATGCCGGCATCCCATATGGGCACCAGTTCATGTCCCAGCTGCTACTCTTCTGTAGTTCACTTTTAAGACAGTTTTATTTTCTCCTAGACTATGGTGTTGCATTTAGAGTAATGCAAATCCAGTCCAGAGTGCTATTAGTGGATATTTAAAAGAAAGAAATGTATCTAGATGAGGGGTGGTAAATAGTTCATGTGTTGTTTGTTGTTAGATGACAAACTACAACAGCAGCTCAAAACAGCATGCATTTACCATCTCACATTACTATCTGGGCTCTGGAGCCCAGACATGGCCCCACTGTGGTCTCTACTACGCTGTCACTAAGGTGTTGCCAGGCTGGATCCCAGCTGAGGCTCAAATGGAGAAGGATCTGCTTCCAAGTTCACCTGGTTATTGGCAGCACTCCATTCCCAGGACTGAAGACTTTGGACCTAAGGCCTCAGCTGGCTGCCATCCCATGCTGCCACCCTCAGTTCATTGCCAAGTGGTTCTTTCCACTGGCAACTCCCAACATAGCAGCTTGCTTCTTCAAAGTCAGCAAAGGAGAATGTTGCAAGAGAATATGACAACCTTGCATACAGTCACAACCACTGCACCACTTTTGCTATAGTCCATAGTCTAGTAGAAGCAAGTTCCAGATCTCTCAAAAGGAGAGTTTTACACATGGTTATGAACAGAGGAAGTGGGAATCATGGGGGCATCCTTGGAACCTGCCTACCACAGGTTACTAGAAAGCTAACTCCAGTTCCAGTTGCCTGGAGTGATCAGCAAAGATTCTGAGCCACATCTCAGCTCATTCATTCAACATGTGTTTTCCTGATCATGTACTATATCCCAGGAAATGAGAAGGATATAGTAAAGACCTAGCCCTAGTAGAGTTTACAATCTAGTACATGGAGACAAAAAGTAAAAAATATGAAACATGCGAGAGTTCATGGGGGCAGGGAGTGGAGAGAAGCATCATGTTTTAGAGTTGAAGAGATCCTGAAACTTACTCGGTTAATACCCTCATTAAGAGGCTGTGGTGTTTCAGTGGCGTGGCCCACCACGAGCATAGCAATTTCACCAGTTCCACTATTATCATTTACCAGCTCTGTGAACTTAATCAACTCACCAGCCTGATGGAGAGAGGATTGGAATAAGTGATCTCAATGGTCTTTTCTAGCTTTAATCCTCTACGGGCAGATTTTAAATAAAAATAGGAGTCAATCTATTCAATGTTACCAATTTTAAAAAAAAATTCTAACTATAATTCTGTTCAAATCCTTAGGCATCCATCTTCTATTCAAACCATCAAATGACAATCCACAATGACAATAATTCTGTTTAAATCCTTACACATCCCTCTTCTATTCAAATTGTCAAATGACACCCAGAACGACATCCATAAAAGAGCAAATATTTTCCTGAAAACTCCTCTCAAGTGAGTCTAACTTACTGTTGATAGCCAGGACCACATTACTGATTTATGTATCTGTTGTTTGTTACACAGTTCCCTCTGTTGCTTTTTCACAAAACCCAACCAATGAGCTGGCAATGAATGACTGCCACGGGTGAGAGAGGGCAGGAGTCTCACACAGCACGTGTACTGGTCAGTTCTGAGTTACTACAATGAAATGCCTGAGACAATTCACTTTATAAAGAGAATGGTGTTCTGTTTTAGCTCTCAGTTTGAGAGGTTTAAATCCAAGGCTGGGCAGCCTCAGGGGTTCAGTGGATGGTGAGGGTGGTGAATGGCATTGTTGAGCCCCAGGTAGAGGTTGAGGCACAAAGCAGAGGGAGTGCTGCCCCCAAGCCCAGGCTTGCCTGAAAACCGTCTTATACAAGCCACCTTCTGAAGCCAGATCCCCAGTGACACAAGAACTTTCCACTAAATACCACAACTGGACTGAGTGTCCACCCTCTTAGGACCATGACCTACGACGGTGGGGCTTAAAGTCCCACGTGAGCTCAGGGGATGCATCAAATCCAACCACAGCACCATATATTTACTATTCCAATTGTGGATGCTTCTACTCTCAGGCCCCAAACAGGCTAAATATTTAGACAGGGGAATGACTAATGCCAGATCCATGCAAAAAAGTTAGCTGAGAAATTTACAATTGCAAATATGCATCTACACTACCTGAAGTAGGATAAATAGAACTCAATCTCACATTACCACCATCATAAAAGTAAACTGTAGGAAGCTGTAAAATATTCATACCAGGCTATTATGTGCTCAGGATTCTAATGCTAACTTTCCTATCCTTAACTGTAGTTATTCAACAAATACTTTTCTTTAAGTCTTCCACTTTTGATCTATGTTGTGTCCTAAGTTGACCCCCATTGAGCTCATGCTAACAACCACACTGATGACTGATAATCCACTAATTTTGCAGAAGAGAGTTCATAAGGAATCATTTCAAAGTAGCATGTCTGCTCACCTTTCCTTAAAAAATTTTTACCAATAGCAATAACGTTCCAACCAGAAAACATTAAATTCCCTGCCTGCTAATAAAATACCTAATTGAAATCTTCAATCCATTTGGACTGTGATACATTTTTTAAATTTATTTATTATTTTGTTTAATTCTTCAGTATTTTATCCCCAGTGGAAAAGTTTTTATTCAGGTTTAGAATATTAATTTTTTGTTGGTTAATTGAGTCTAAAAATTAACACCATCCCATTTCCCCTGCATGTTCCAGAATCCAGGTTTTTGCCCATTCTTCAGAAGATATTTTTCTTTTCACCTTCTCTCTGTTTTCATTAGACATCTGTC
Organism: Lepus europaeus; assembly: GCF_033115175.1. Classification (NCBI taxonomy): domain Eukaryota; kingdom Metazoa; phylum Chordata; class Mammalia; order Lagomorpha; family Leporidae; genus Lepus; species Lepus europaeus. The sequence goes on from NC_084839.1 coordinate 56,237,595, forward strand.
AGTTTTTCAGCCTCACAGCTTAGAAGGAATGAAAAACTTCAAAACATATTACATCAGGTTAGTACTAATATCTAAATAAGTTTTAGGAATTCTAGTAACATAAAAGTCAGCAGAAATTAGACTCTTAGTTATAAAATAATAATAATAAAATGTTATTTTAAATAACACGTCAACTTTTCATTAAAAAAGCTTCTCAAGAAATTATAACTACAGATAGCTTACTTCTATTATTAGTTTATTTTTTTAAAATGCTTTACTTATTTATTTATTTATTTATTTGAAAGGCAAAGAAGAAGAGACAAAGAGAGTTTCCATTCACTAGTTCACTCCCCAAATGGCCACAATAACCTGTTCTGAAGCAGGCAGAAGCCAGGACCTAGGTACTCCATCCAGATCTCCCACACGGGTGGCAGGAGCCCCAGTACTTGGGCCATCTTCTGCTGCCTTCCTAGGTGTAGTAGCAGGAAGCTGGATCAGAAGCAAAGTAGCCAGGACTTGAGCTGGCACTGCAATATGGGATGTTGGCATGGAAGCAGCAGCTCAACCCATTCTACCACAGCACTGGCCTGATGGTTCATTTATTGAAGAAACTTTCACTGAGAGTTTTCTCTGGGCTAGGTCCTGGGCTTGGTATTACAGGTACAACTGTTTCTACCCCTGGCTTCAAGAAACCCACAGTCTAGCACAATTGTTTCCAACACATGCATTTTCAAATATGTATTTTTCATTACCTAATAAATGTATCTCCAAAATCATGTCAAAACTCATGTTTGATAATTTGAATCATCTTGAATATGCCATTTAACTAATGCTACAGTATGGTAAAACCTTTATAATGCAAATAATACTTCTAATTTGGTATTTAGATTTTTATATCTTGGGTTTTCTCAAAGCTATGCATAATTTATTCAATTAGTCACACAGCTATGATATATTGGAAAAAGCTGGGGGGAAAAGAACTTCAGTTTAAGTACTGGATAGGCTCTTACATAAGTCACCGTCAAATTCAGTTTCCTCGTCTGTAAAATGGGAGTAATATCTTCCATTTGGGAGCAATATTCCTGATGGGAAAAGGATATGTAAAGTGGTCTATGTGGGAATAAGTCTTAAATACAGCCCTCAATAATCCCTGCTTCCTGGATTCATGCCTCGCAGAGTCTCCTCCCTCACAGAATCAGGACCAGCCGATGTGGCCGACAGAGTACAGCAGTGTGTGACTTCCAAGACTATTTAAAAGGCAGCATCTAGGGGACAGCGCTGTGGCGTGGCAGGCAATAGCATCCCATATAAGCACCAGTTCGAGTCCTGTGGAGAGGCCCATGTGTAAGTAACCGAGGCCTTCTGGCAACAGCCATGTGAGCTCCCCATCTCAGAATTGGCTCCTCCAGCCTCCAACAAGCCTGCCCACAACTGAAGCCCTCATGACTTCTGACTCTCACTCACCTAGAGGAAGATCCTGAACCGGACCCCAACATTGTAAAAGTTAATAAATATACATATTATTATTTTAAGCCACTGGGTTTCAAATTAATTTGTTGCACTGCAATAGATAACTAATGCAGAATGTAAATAACAAGAAGAAAAGTAAGCTGAAAAGTGTACTCTCTTTCACCCATTTACTCAACAACTACTCAGTTTTGTGCCACGGCTCAGTGCTGGGTCTATAGTTAACAGTGGTAAGCAAAACACAGACGTTGCCCCTTGTAGAACTTAAAGGTATACATGAAAATGGACAACCAAACAAATAATTATGAGGAAGTATGAAAATTGCCATTTAAAGAGAAGGCAGAGTGCTTTTGGACCCTGTATCAAAGGCAACAAACTTCTTCTAAGAAGTCAAAAAAGGGATCCTGGAAGAAAAATTTCAAAGCTGAGAAACTGGTGAGATGACCAGAAGTTAAGAGAGACAAAGAGTTGCTTTTTTCTTTCACTGAGCAAATTTGTAGTGCGTTTGGAATTGAAAAACTCAGAACTGCCAATACCAACTTCCATTCATTGATTTAACCAGAATTTACTGAGTTCCTACTATGTGCTAGGGACTGTTCTAAACTCTGTGAATTCATCAGTGAACAAAACAGACCAAAATCCATGCCCTCATGAGCATTCTTGAAGGACTGAGACACTGTACTTAAAGGCAATCAAGGGATCATGGTTAGAAGTTCAGGTCTGGCACTCAGACTACCTTGCAGATCCACACTCTGCCTGTCACTGGCTTTGTGAGCTTGGGCAAGATTTTTAACCACTCTGCTTCAATTTCCTCACTCTGCTACTATAATAGTAGCACTTCCTGGAACGCTACAAGAAATTAAATACGTTGGCCCATTTCAAGTCCGTAGCATGATGTCTAGCACACACTAAGAACTCAGTATATTTTAGCTACTTTTGCTTTCCTTGTCCTCATGCTTATGAAGCTCAAGACTTCACCATCTGAACTCACTTTCTCTTCTTCTCCGTTGAAGAGAAGGCACAAGGTTAAATTTAAAATACATGAGATCCTCACAAAGTAGGTCATTTCTGTCTCAGCATAAGGTTGACATCCTGAGTAATTTATTGCCTGAATAATTCTGAAACACAGAAATGCAAATGTACGAGTTCTAGCCATGTTGCAGATGGGACAATGCCTCTTATCCAAGAACTCGTTGCATCTGTTAAACAACCCCTAAAACAGGCTCTTCCTATACAATACTAAAACAACCTGTTGGGAAATAAGTAATTTAGTATGGTATCATTCCAAAGAAACTGCCTTTATATTTAAATACAACCTTTAGGGATAGTTTTGCATTGGATCAAATATTTTGAATGAATACGTACAGACTAAAATAACAATGTTGGCTTTGAGAACAATATACTCCAATGTCCTCCTTGTTTCCTTTATCCTTTTCACTTCTCTCCAGCCAGAATTGAGTGGGAAAAGATGGCCAGGAAAGAATGGTTCCCCCAAAATGTTTCATTTCTGTGTATCTTACTAACAATTATTTCATATGTTTCAGGCCCCAGAGAGTAGCTGTAGCAGGAGCACTTCAGTGAAAAGCGGATGATCACAAAATTGTAGACACTAAAGATGGAAAAGACCTTTGAGGTCATCTTGTCCACTCTCTTGTCAACTCAGTGCTGTTCCCCAAAGCATATTCTCAGGGGCTTTCAGCAGCCAACTTGTAAATGATTCCAGCACCACTGGCCCTGCCGCCATTCCCCTGGAGAGGCCATTCCACTATCTAACAGACCTTTCTGTTAGGTCATTTTTTTTCCTTGATATTCAGCCCAATTCCACCTTCCCTTAGCTTCATCCTATTATTCATTAACATACCCCTTTGGACCAAGCTAAGCATCCCCTCTTCTCTTTCAGTGGAGATACCTTGTCAGATTAATTATGGCCTCAGCAGCTTCACTGAGCCACACTCACGAGGTCCCATGCTGTCGCATTTAGGGAACATCTCATCTAGAATACAGAAATAATGCCACTGGCTGCAAGATCTTTGCTTCTTTGTCTCTCATTATCTACTTCCACAGTTTGCTCAGGACTCACGCATTAAGGGCAGCAGTATTTGACATCTACACTCTTCTCAAAATCCCTTCCCCTTTTCTCAGTTCCTTTTCCTGGCTCCAGGATGATCAGACGGGGCCTCAAGTACACCATCCTGCAGACAGCAGTTTGCCAAGCCATGGTATTTGACATACCAGTAAAGGATCCCAGTATTCACTCCACCCTCTAGCCCTGGGATGTCACAGTGCTAATCTAACTTCCAAATTGAGGAGGTCATGGTTTGAAATTGGCTTTGTTTAGATGTGCAACATCAGATATCAGGTTTTTGTGTTGTTTTGAAGGGAGGCAGTTAGCTTGTGTGTATGTGTGTGTGTGTCTGTGTGTCCTTGTAAAATCACTTTGTGGTTTATGAATTTTGCAATTGTTACTTGGTCATGAAAAGTGGAAAATGTCAAACACTTCTGCCATATCCTAAAACAAAAACATTTTATATTATAACTCAATATACTATAGGTATGTACACATACACGTGGGTATATTATATACATATATATATTTACATATACATACATATATAACCAAAATAAAATTTCAGGAAATATTTATTCTTACTAAGATAAATAATCTCATCTTTTCCTGTTATTTTAAAATAATTTTTAAACCCATTAAATTGATTTGACCATCTACAAATGAGTCAAGACCAAGAATTTGAAAACTCCTGTTATGGACACCCCATCTGCACTCTGACCCTGGAGACTAATTTGTGTCTGTTGAACTCATCATCACTGTAACCAAGGACCAGACTCACAGGAAGCTTCATCCCCCTTGGAAGCCAGTGAACCTAAATCAAATTCAATAGGTAATTTCTGATTCCCAGACCTCAGTTCCCAGCATGGAGGGAGACAGGGAGGTCAAGGTCTTACAGAAGGATGCCAAGCTCACTTGCCAAGCAGCTTTCTCCCCAGAGGCTCAAAACCATCAAACTCAGTGTACGGGTGAGGAGCAGGGGCAGTGGCTGCAGGGGCAGAGATCGGCGTCCTTCTGACACCAATTGCATAATCCAGCTCTGAAGTGTAAGCCCGTGGGGTAGACAGATCCGGCCATTCTGTAAAAACCCATCAATAGCAATAACAATGGACGTGCAACGACACAACTCAAAAATGGCTTTCAACTAAATCATGTTTATAGCATAATGATTGAGACCCTCATGGCCACTTTCTAAATATTTCCTCTCCTCTCAACACTTTTCTGTTTGTTTATTTCAACTATGTTCTAAGTGAGAACTTGGAGAAATTATTTAAAAGCTTTCATTACAATATATTTCTCTTAAATTTTGCTTTTTTCAACAGTTTTATTTTCTGGCCCCTCTTAAACAACTTGAATAACAATTCTCCCCTAGAGTGACAATTCCTCTTTGTGATAAAAGAGGGGACATGTTGAGCCACCTGTACTGCTTACAGTGAGAGATATCCACTCTTGTCCTGGACCATTTATCCAAAGATAACCTTGGATGCTGGAAGCCTCAGCTCCCCTAACACCAACATCCTCGCCTTGAAGATTTCTACCTTTCATGGGCTTGCCTCATATGGTGGCTTCTACTAACTCACAGCGATCTGATTGAGTCCATTCTGCTGCTGAAGAATCTAAGGTTGAGGAGGTTGAGCAGTTGACCCTTGGCAATGGAACACATGCAAAAGCTGAAATCTAATCTAATGCTTCTGAACCCAAAGCCTATGCTCCTTTCCCTTAAAAAACAAAAAACAAAAAACAAAAAACAAAAAAAACCACGCCTCTCCACTAAAGCACATGGATCTGCACGTTAAAAAGATAGAGCAGCAGGGCCAGTGTTGTGGCACAGTCAGTTAAGCAGCCACTTGTGATGCTCACTTCCCATAGCATAGTGCTGATTCAAGTCCCAGTTGCTCCATTTCTGATCCAACTTCCTGTGAATGCATCTAGGAAGGCAGTAGATGATGGGCCAAGCACTTGGGTTCCTGCCACCCATATGGGGGACTCAGATGGAGTTCCTGGCTCCTGGCTCCTGGCTTCAGCCTGGCCCTACCAGCTGTTACAGGCATTTGGGAAGTGAACAAAGATGGAAGATCTCTGTCTCTCTGCCATTCAAGTAAAAATTAATTAATTAATTAAAATTTTAAAATGAAATAAACTGCAACTATCAGCACTGGTCTCAGCATTGCTAATAACACAATGGTCAGAATGAACACATTTCTGGACTTCTCAAAGTCCAGGGCAAAGCCAGAGCCTGCTCTCCCGGCCCTTAGCAGCTGGCACTGCCCTCAACACATAGTAGCCCTCACTTGCTTCCCGCCTTCAAAAGTAGCCTAAAGCCTTGTGCCTTGTCCTTTCCACACTTCTAAGGCCACAGAAGAGAAACCTCTGTCCAATCTTGATCTTTCTACTATGGCATCATGCAAATGTGTTTATTCACTCAAACCCCCCATTAATCATTCAGCTTCAACAGAAGCCCCCAGTGAGGAGAAAACCTAGGGAAAGAAAGTGAAGAGGAGAAAGAGCAGCTGTAGATGGAACAGAGCCTGGGAGAGCACCGGAAGGAAGCAGACTCCAGCACAGCGCAGGCATTCTGCACCCTCAGTCGCGGCTCGCAGCACCTCTGACCACTCACAGACCTCCCCTCCTGAATCCTTGAAGTCTTGAGATGTAGGTGAAGTAATAGAAACTGTAACTGGACTGAGAGCTTGGTTCTTGTGAAACAGAGTGGTTAACTTCAAGTTAACTTGTCTAGACAGAGCAATAAGTCTTTTACAAGTAGAAGGCCCACTAGAGCCAAGATAGGTTTTTCCAAGGCTGGGCTGTGGCTGTGTAATTTTCCATGAGCTCCATTCACCTCACGGAGCAACTCTAAAAATAAGAAAGGAACGATGAAGCCTCCGCCACTGGAAACCTCCGTGGTCTCCACCTGATTTTATGCCGCCTCTCTTCCGTGCACCCAGTCTTCTGTAGGCAGTACTGCAGAAAGGGGTCCTCCAGACCCTCCCCGGCTGCGTAGGCTGGATGCCCAGGTGGCGTCTCCACCTCCACCTGCAGAGGCTGTAGCAGCCTAAACCAAGAGGAGCACTGTTCTCCATGGGAATCCCTGGGTGGCACTCAGATGACACCATAGCAGGCAAGGTGCTGCAGGCGTAAATGGAGAGCACCCGCCGTCAGAACTGCTCTCCAGCAGGGCAAGAGGCCCTAACACTGGGACTCACATTTTGTGGCCCAGCTGTGTGCCTCCACTGGCTTTCCCTAAAGATACTCAGGACTCCACAAAGCTGTGAGCTTGTACCCATGGCCCCTCATCTCCCGAGGGCAGACTATGCCACTGATGCACACACATCGCTAGGCCCCAGGGGGACTGGAGCCATTTGCAGCAGGTGTGGCTGAAGTGTGGATATGCGCTTTAGGATACCCACACACAGACTCATGAGTCCTCTTTCAGTACGGACCAGCACTAGAAGATGGCAAACAGGTCCTACCATAGCCAGGACCTCCACACAAGGACAGGGACCATGGATCCCCTCAAGATTCCACCCCACCCCAGGAGAATATGAGAGTCCTTGGAAAACAACCATGAGCGAAACATCCTGGAAGTAGGGAAAATAAATGACTAATATTCATGGCCTGGGGCTTTAAAATGGGTACAATGAGGATGAAGGTAACAATGATGGACTCAGAGAAAACTATAGGTTTGAAAACTAACAAACTCAGAAAAGAAAAGAAAATACCGGGTTAGCTTTATATCAGTTATAGTCATTTATGTGAACTGTTTACCATTTGTCCTTAATTACACACAACTTAATCATAATTTTGTGTGTGTGTGCACGTGCATATGTCTGTGTGTGGAATATGCATATACATGTATGATAAGATGGAAAGTACATTTCAGCAGAAATACCAAAATATCATAAAAATCCAAGCTGAAGTACTGAACAGACTTAATGCAGCCTTCTCAAAGGAAATGACCTGTAAGTGCTTTCAGGACTTCTGAGTCCATTGCTCACTTGCAGACTACAAGAGAATAGGGAGAAAGATTTTGTGAAACACCATCTTTTACACAAAAAGCAAGGACTGTGCCCCAGCACACATCTGGCTTCCATGGCAGGTTTGGGGGATGGGGGCTAGGGGTTAGGGGTTAGGGGCTAGGGGTTAGGGGTTAGGGTAGCCAGGTATTTAGCATAATCACTGGGCAGCGGATACAGCCCTGTGGCATTGGGAACAGAGTAGCTCCCTCCCAGGAAATGCAGAAAGCACGCTGATGACCGTGAACTGCTTCCACCCAGGAGGGTAACATGCGGCTCAAAGAGCACATGCGCTCCCGTGGTGCCTGGCGCCAGGCACCAACCGTAAAGCACACACTCATCATACAGGTGCCTGCACTTAGCAGCTGTGTGGCCCTGAAAAAATGGGCTCTCCTCTCTGAGGCTCAGTTTCCTCGTCTGTGAAACACAGGAACTAAAAGGACCTGCCTCATAGAAATACTGAGAATTAAACGAGTTAATGTGAAGAGGAAACAGTAGTTCCCAGCACAAGACTGGTGCCATCTCACTGTGCGTTATTGACCACAGAGGGACCCGGCGTAGTCCTGCACCAGCATCAGTCCTGCCCAAGAAGACTGGGGTTCTGTGTGAACTGGCTCCCTAGAGAAAGGGGCTCAGGGCGGGCGATCAGCCAAAGGAAGTGCATCATCCACTCCAAGGCCATTTAAGCCACTGGCTCTGGAGTCCCCGTGAAATTGTCCACTAAGGAAAGGATCTGCTGAAACATCAGCTAGGACCAAAGGGTGTGAAACTCGCCCCAAACAGTGTGGTTCCCACAGGACCTACTCTCTTCCCTCCTCCCTCCCCAGGCACTAACCCTGGAGGGGCAGTTGTGACAGCCAGGCAGAGGGCAGAGAACTAATCAAGGAAAGAAGATGAGTCCAGGGGTCCTCCCAACCCCAACCCCATCTGAAGCATGCAAAGGGCCCTCCCCCGACTTGGAGATACAGCCTCATATCATGTTAGGACTTGAGATAATTATATGGGACTGGTCATCCTAAAGACAGTGAGATATTATGTGATTCAGGATTTTCCAGAGAAACAGAGCCAATAGGATGTGTGTGTGTTGTGTATTAAATATACTGTACGTATACATGTATGTGTGAGCATATATATATACATATATGTATGTATGGACATATATATGGGGGAGGTTTTAAAGAATTGGTCCATACAATTAAAAAACTAAAGAAATTCAGACTCTTACAGGGCAGGTAGGCCAGGAGGCTACAGACTCAGTGAGAGCTGATATTGCTGCTCAGATCCAAAGGCACGTCTGTCTGCTGTTGTCAGAGGAGGTCAGTCTTTTTTTCTTAACACCTTCTGCTTCTTGGATGAGGCCACCCACATTATGAGGGGAGGTCTGCTTTACTCAGTCTGCTGACTTAACTCTTAGTCTCATCTAAAAAATACCTTTCAAGAAACATCTAGAAACATGACCAAATATCTCAGAACTATGGCTTGGCCAAATGTTGACACATGAAATTAACCAACACAGGGAAGAACAGGTTCCATGATGATGTTGATTTGTTGGATGTACCCCTTTTACACAAACACATACAACCATAAGAACTTTTACATAGCACATATTTTCCACAACATTATTTGAAGATCCCTAATATGATTGATTTCAAAATTATTTGCATCTAAATAAATTTAGTTTTAATTCCATTTTTCCCACAAACTTTTTTAACTGCTGTTATATGATAAAATAGTAAATTATGTTAACATGGGCTTTATTTTCCTATTTTGTTACTAATGCTAGGTTTCTATTCATCACTTAGGAATTACAACAAACATAGCATGTCTTCCCAAAGAGATCTTAATTCCATGAAGAAGAAGGAGCCAATGATGATGAAAAAGGGGCAGAAGGAAGAGGAGGAGGAAAAGGTCATGTCTGCATGTTCGTAGCACCAGCCTAAATGACAAAGTGTACGTTGAACATGGATTTGCTGCTTGATTGGGCCTCCTTTTTGTAAAAGGAATGCCATCTCCATCTTAATAATATGGCTGGATTTTTAAGAAATCAGACTTGCAAATATGAGTCCCTGAATGAGAGCTCTCCCTCTGCTTTACTTGCAGGCAATGCAAGTAAAAGAAGAAAAAAAAAAAGGTGAGCAGGAAAGCAAAGTCACCCCCTGCATTAATTGCCGGATATGTCTCGGGGTTTTTCTCAACCGCAGTTAGGGCAGCTTTATTTATTGATCCGTAATTGCCTATTGAGCACCGACAATGTGGCAATGGCTAGCCTCTGAAAAGTTACCTTCCTTGTTCTGAACAATGGACACATGTGTCTAATTCCAAACAGGAGGGACATCATTCAGCATTGGGTTCAGCTGTGCTGGGGTCGTGCTCTGTGAAGTCAAGTGACTCATGAATGTTTTGGACCTTCTGTTCTTCCTCTCCTAAGCAGGCCATCAGTTAGAAGACCCCAACCACTCCAGAACTGGGTATGAGCATCCGTGAGACAATGCACATGACAGCACTTCTTGCAGAAGCAAAGTGAACATAAACAAGGCATTCCTGATCACTGCCCTGGAGCTGTTTCCTCCTGCCCTTCTAGGAGAAGCCAGCAGAGTTGACTGGCAATGCCGTAAGGCAGCCATCATGTTAAGGAGGCTCCCCTTCTGTTTGAGGCCCTCACCAGCCTTCCTCAAAACAATCTGCCAGCAAAGTCAGTCTTGCTTAAGACTGGCTGCTCCCACATAATTCCCCCATAGGCCTGTGCTTTTACATCTGACATTCACCCACTAGCGTGTCTAACTGTCCCCCAAGTAATCAGCACATTGTTATTTATAGTTTTTCTTATTTCAATGTTCATTTGTTTATTAAGCTCATTCTAGCACCACAGCCAGAAAAAAAGGAGTGATTGAGAGGTAAGAGAGTGGCCAGCACTATGGCGTAGCAGGTAAAGCCACCGCCTGCAGTGCTGGCATCCCATATGGGCGCCAATTCGAGTCCTGGCTACTCTACTTCAGATCCAGCTCTCTGCTACAGCCTGGGAAAGCAGTAGAAGATGGCCCAAGTTCTTCGGCCCCTGCATCCACGTGGGAGACCCGGAAGAAGCTCCTGACTCGTGGCTTTGGATTGGAGTGGCTTTGGATCAGCATAGCTTCAGCCCTTGCAGCCAATTGGGGAGTGAACCAGTGAATGGAAGACCTCTCTCTCTGTCTCTTCTCTCTGTGTAACTCTGACTTTCAAACAAATAAATATATCTTTTAAAAAAAAAGGTAAGAGAAAGAGGAAGAAAAAGATGGAGGAATCAGTGAAAATTTATTTTACAAATGGGGAAACTGAGGTTCAAAAGGATGAAAATAATTTTTCAATACCACACAGCAAATCAGGGCCAGGACTACAGCAATCTCTATCAAGCCCATGTCTTCTCTACTGTTTGGGCTCCATGCTCACCATTTCTCTGTAGCAGCAGGCTTAGAAAAAGTACTTCATTATTAAGAATCTACTGGACCAGGCCAAGCTTTTGACCTAGCAATTAAGCCACTTGTTGGGATGCCAGCACCCCATATTGGAGTGCCTAGGGTCACTTCCTTATTTTGGTTCCTGACTCCAGTTTCCTGATAATGCAGACCCTAGGAGGGAGTGGCAATGGCTCAAGTAGTTAGGTCCCTGACACTCATTTGGGAGACCCAGATTAAGTTCTCAGCTCCTGGTGTCAGCCTGGCTCAGTCCCAGCTGTTGAAGGCACGTGGGGAGTGAACCAGCAGATGAGAGTGCTCTCTCTCTCCCCACCTTGTAAATAAAAAATTAATAAAATTTTATCGGAACAATGGGCTCCAGCTAGCTACTTGTCAAAATTGGGGTGCACAGTAGATACTCAATAAATGCTTTTAGATTAGTTATTAATGAAATGTTATTTTATGGCACTAGTATTATTTTCCCAATTGCTTTCAATTTCACATTCCCATCTTTACCTGCATAATTGATAGTGTAGGTGTTATTTAGCTCAAGAACAGAAAATGAAGACTGAAAAGTAGCTTGCCTTCCAAAGTAGGGGTAGATCCCAGCTGGAACTCAGGGTTCCTGACTGGCTACCTGGTGTTTTACCATGGCCCAGAATGAACAACACTGCAGGAGGGAAAGAGTTAGTATGGGTAGTGCAGTAGCAGATGGCTCCTTGCCACCACTGGAGGTGACTTGGAGTCTTTAGGAAGCTTTCCCCACCATCATGGTAAGGAAAGAGGCAGGCGGGCACTGGCTTTTATGAGCAGAATTTATAACGGGGAAATACTGGGCTTGCCAATGTGCCTGGCATTCCCACCCAGGGTGAGAGAGGCGGCCCAGCCTCTGCCTTCAGGGTTCCACTGTCAGGGATTCTGTTCCAGTTGTCACACATCATCATTTCTCCCCTGGGTCATCTGAAAGTTCTTCAGGTAAATTAATGCCTTTTTCTTTTAAAGCATACATGCACACACACGTAGACACACATACACACACTTACATAGTTTTGAACGTAATGATGACTATTTTGTGCCACTAGACTCTTGGGCATCAGTGTCAGAACCTTCTGCCTTGCTTTTGTCTTTGTGTCTCTAGTGCCCAGCTTAAGTAACACAGGGGCTTGACAAATACTTGTTGAAGTTCCGCATTTGCCATACCTCTGGCAGGGGTAAAACACAGAATCATAAACGAGCTTTTCTCTGGCCATTGGTGAAGACATGTGCTCTGTGATGGCCGCAGCCCAGACTCTTGAGGGTGTAGGGGGAAGGAGAAGGGGCTGGCTGAGAATGAATGGACGAAGGACATTCTGACCCCTGCATCCCAGATTCTAGAATGCGGCTGCATTTTACTACAGGCCCCCCTCAGGTCTGTACAAGGAGCCAATGCACGCAAACAGGATTCAGGTCTGAAAAGTTGCAAACCTGGATGCCAGCTGACCTCGTGGTGGATTGTCAAGACTGAGTCCCAGCGAGGTTCCTCCAGCGTCTGAGCAGGTCTCTCCTCCCCTCGCATACCTGTGGGCTCAGCAGGTGGATCTGGTTGTTATCAGTGTTGAGGGGAGAGACCTTTCTGGACAGATTTCTCGTGTCTTCTGCAGGGATAACTGGGTGCTTGTTTTCCTGGCTTCCAGAGTAGCTCTCCCAAGAGGAGCAGGGGAAGTGCCTGTGCCAGGACCAAGCTGAATGCTTACTGATTTGGACATGAGGCTGTGTTGGTTTCGGATGGGACTGCTTAGATTGGAGGGGAAAGTGAAAGAAGAAATTTCTCTGTGCAACACATAGCAAAAAGATCAAGTTGTGAATAAGTGAAAATTGTCAAGATGTGGTTTTACAGACACAGGAGACATTTTTTGAGAAAGGTGAACATGGGGCTGCTTTTCCTCTCGTTATGGCTCGTGGCGATGTTTTCAGAGTCCTGCAGTGTTTGTTGTTGATTTTAAAGCCATGCTGTACTTCCTGTGTGCTAAATGTTGTCACAGGTTATCCTACCACATTTTCCCCTTGGGTGCCTGTGCTACATATTATGGTGCCCACAGCACAGGTAGTGACGTTAGGAGACATCACATTTCTCCCGGATTACACAGCCAGTGGCCAGCAAAGCAAAGCGATTCCTAGTCAGGCCTCAGAACTCCAACATTCTTGTTTCTCCCAGTTCTCCAGGCACTTCTTTGGCCAGCCTTCCACCTCCTTTGCTTCGGTGAGTCTTTCTGAAGATCCACAAGTACAGAACGTGGTGTCCGTTCATGTGCAAGCAACACCAGGAGTAGAAGGCCTGGCTCCTTCCCTCAGGCACAACATCCATAATGAATAGAGACAGCACCCAAGAAAGGCTGGTTCCTGAATTCTGGCACTCGCCTGAAAGGACTGCCTCCCCGCCTATGGCATGAGACATGAAGGTAAGTCAAGTGCATGTGTCTCAGGGAAGAGGAAGCTCCAAAGGCCTCACTGTGCCACCTGGAAGAACTCGGAAATTGCTCCCTGCCCATGGCATTACCCCCAGGGCTAACATTTTAGTCTTGACCATTTATTCCTGCAAATTTTTTTTTAATCCAGGAATTGGGACACTCTTCTCACGGTTGTTGGAAAATCAAGGTATGCAGCAGTAAATATAAGCACATTTTCCATCTCTCAGTTATTTTTGTTAGGATGTTAGAAAAAATAAAACTTACATATGAAAAGAAGTTTATTTAAGGAACCTACACAAAGAACAAAGTTAGGTATCTAATAAAATCTGAATCATAGCACAAAGTCAGGCATTTTAAATCCATAAGATGTGATTCGACTATTCTACCATGGAACCCTTGCCTACAAGTGTTTTATGGTGGACCACAGAACCTCTACAGTCTGGTTGCTACTGAACCTCTGAGCCTCAGTTTCTCCCTTGTCCTAACGCTCAACCTCTGCCCCGAACAGGGGCTGCTTCAGCTCACGCTCTTCCAGCATCATGCTTGGGAACACTCAGCTCTTTCCGCTTCCCTGATTTCCCCACTCACCACCTAGTGACCCTGCCTTCTCGGTCCTCTCCTCTGCCCCCCTCCTGGACATTTCCCTCCATTTGTTCAAAGAATATTCCTACTGTGCCCCTCATAATACACGGGACACATCCACAGTCGTGGAGCGAGCTGGACTCCACATGGGCTGAGTCCACGGCTGAGGTCAGGTCTGTAGGGGCTCTGATGAGCAGGTGGCGTAGGAGCTGCCTGGGAGAGAACCTCTCCTAAAGGAAGACATAACCAGGCCAAACAGCCTTCTACACTGCAGGCTGTGCCAAGTCAGCCCTAATGGACTTGTGTCTGGTACCCAGGGAGCAAGATGGCTGTGAGTAAAACCCCAGTTACATTACAAGATGTCACTTGAATCAGCAGCTGTGACCAAAAGAGGCAAGGATGGGGAAGGCATCGGCAGAAGGGCAGGGTCCCAGAGCAGGGCCAGCAGGACCCAGAGCTTGAAGCCCACTCAGAGGCCAAGACAGAGCCAGAAGGAGATGGTAAGGAGAACTCTGGAGCGAGCACAGAGGTGTTAGCCCATGGGTGACAAAGTGGGTGCCCAAAAAGTGCCAGGAAGGATTTTATGAAGGAGTTGGGGTGGGAGTGGTAGCCAGCCACATACAGGGTATGTGGCCACTGCACTTACCAACGTGTTTTGGCATTAGGTGAGTGCCATGTCTGTCCCCCCTCCTGAAGCTTCTAGACAGAAAATGCCAGCCAGAGTCTTTTGGAACCCCCACCCCAACCCCAGCAAGGAAACTTATATGATGGTCTTCAAAACATTTATGGAACATGTGTATTGTGAAAAAACTATGCATAGATTTTAACATGTTTTTATACCAAGATAGACTTCTTTTAATTTCATTCTCCCACAAACTTTTCAAAGTATACTTGGATAACCTCTGACACCATACTGCCTGGTGGTTAAGACATGAATGAATGAATGAATGAATGGTTAATGGTGCTACATTCATTTCAGAAAACATAAACAGCATGAACAAGTGTGCAGAGATGGGAACAGCAAAGCAAGAGGAGGATGTAGGGAGAGAAAAAGGTGACCAGTGGGGCGTGGTGAGATATTAAGTTAGAGAGAAAGGCTGGGGCCAATAGGCGAAGCGTCATGAAACCATTGGCAAAGAAGTTTAACTTGGGGCCTCAAGGCGCTCAAGCATCCTTGCGGGCCAAGGCTAATTTGTAAATACGACAACCAGTTTGTCATCAGTGCGAAAAACCTGAATGTGCATTCGGTTTCTTGGGTTCCAGATGGTATCGAGGATCATTTGAAGGGTTATTCTCTCATCCACTTAATTTGCTCAGTTGGTTTTCAGTTGTTTCAAAGGTTTTCAGATTTGGTTTGGTGGAACATTTTGAGAACAGGGAGCATTTTGGTTTCTGTTGATTTGTTAATGGTGCAGGCGTAAAGTGTGTTAAGTCTTGCTTAACACTGAACATTGAGGACCAGAAAAACGAAGAAGCTTTTACTAAGGCTGGACAATAAACAGACTCCCCTGTGCCCTGGTCTGCGTGCCAGACCAAGTCTTCATTCACTTGCTCCTTACTGTGGGCACTGGGTGCAGAGCCTGTGGCTAACTGCACTCCCTGCGAAGCTCTCAGAGCACCTCACACTGGACTGTGTGGCCAGCCTCACTCTGCTCGCCAGGCCCCGGGAAAGAGACTCCCAGCTATGATATTAACGAAGGCCCTTCACAATTACCGTCCTTCTACACAATCTGCATTAAGCACTAAAAGATTCCTCCACAATCTCCTTCGTTCTTTTCCTTTTTTGGCACCTGCACGAAGCCTGGCAGGACTGAAGAGTCACGGATGTGGAGGGCGGCGAGGGGGAGGGTGGTGTGGCTTCATGTCTGAGTTCCGCAGCTCATTCTCCCCCATTTCTGGCCTAGGGAGGGGACAGATTTAACCTTGTTTGTTGGGAGGCTTAACATCTAAATTCCTTTGGGATTCCTGCAGATGAGGTAAAAAGAAAGAATGCAAATGAGAAGAAGAGAGGATAGTAGGAAAGCAAACAAGAAAGAGTAGAAGGAAAGAAAACCCACGAGCTAAGAGCTTCTCTTCACCTCTATGGAGACAGCTTCCAAAGAATTTCATGACTGCCTGGAATAACGTCTGCCCCACCTGGTACACACGCCCTGCAAATTGGCTTCAAATTTTACTACATTTTCTAAGTAATAAAATACTCCTTACTCATAGAACATGCTCTCCAGGTACGGGAGGCATGGCTCACGCTCAACTTCTTCAGGAACTTGCTCACTGCTGGTAGGTGTGCCATTATGGGCTGATTATATTTTATAAGTGGCTTCCTTTTCTCAAAGCAGATGTCTCCATAGTCTTGTCTCCAAGACAAAGTGCCAAAGGCCCGATCCTCACAAGCCATTTAACAGAAGCCAGTGAGAACACGCACAGTGAAGAAAGGCAGTGTGCACTCCCATGCAGGTGCTAGATAGAATGTTTAGGGTGCCTTAATTATGATAATGACTACTCAATGGTCAGATTTATAAAAGAGAGAAATAACGATTTTTAGATACTTTTATGGTCATGTGTTATTACACACTAGTGAGAAATGGGTTTTTTTCTCTGGGTATGTATACCTGATTATAGTAATGATGATAATAATAATAAGTTATATTTTATAGGCCTCAAATTCCAAAGGCCCTTGAGCTCCTCATATCATCATTACTGTAACTCACAGCTAATTATATACTGACAGTCTGGGCATGCAAGTAAGAATACTTGCCTAGACTCTGACTCATTTCTAATGGGAAGGTCAGTGGTTCAAATCCTGGGAAGGGATGCTCTGTGTCGACAGCACGCAGCCGGCGGTCCCTCAGGGAAGAGAAAGCTGCAGTATCAGAAGCTGGCAAAGCCCTGGTCTGGGGGTGAGTCATACAAGGCGGGCCTAGACTGGCTGCTGACCACTGGGTTTGGATTGGATGTTCCCAGACCGTGTCAGTCTCATATGCTTTCTTCTCTTGACAGTGTGTCCGTTTGCTAAATCTGCTGTCACAAAATGCCACACACCGGGAACTTCAACAACAGAAATGTACTTCCCAACAGCTTCAGAGACGGGAAGTCTAAGATCACGGTATTGGCTGGATTGGTTTCTTTTGAGGCCTCACTCCTAGGCTCTGGCTCCTCGGCCATCTTCTCTCCGTGTATGTCTCATCTCCTCTTTTTTTTTTTTTTTTTTTTTTTGATAGGCAGAGTGAGAGAAACAGAGAGACAGAGAAAGGTCTTCCTTTGCCATTGGTTCACCCTCCAATGGCTGCCGCGGCTGCCGGCCAGCGCACTGCACTGATCCAAAGCCAGGAGCCAGGTGCTTCTCCTGGTCTCCCATGGGGTGCAGAGCCCAAGCACTTGGGCCATCCTCCACTGCACTCCCGGGCCACAGCAGAGAGCTGGTCTGGAAGAGGGGCAACCAGGACAGAATCCGGCGCCCCAACTGGGACTAGAACCCGGTGTGCCAGCACCACAGGCGGAGGATTAGCCTATTGAGCCACTGCACCGGCCCTCATCTCCTCTTTTAATGTGGACAGAAATCATCTGGGTTAGGGCCTACTTTAATGACCTCGTTTTCACTTGATTCCCTCTTTTGAGACCCTGTTTCCAAATAGAGCCACATGCTGAGTAGGATTAGGATTACAACACACAAACTTCAGGGGAGACACTATTCAGCCCATAACAGACAGTATTCCGAATCTGGGTTTGGACAATTTGTGTTGTGGCTAAGATTCCTATAATCCCTTCCATGTAATCTACAGTCAAAAGCTGGCATTCTAGTTAGGGAAGTGAGAGGTAAAATTCCTCCCCATGATTTTCCAGGGACTCCTTCCCCATGGTTCCCATTCAAGGTTAAACCCAAAGTCACCTGCTCAAAAGGCTTCCCCTGACTCCGGAAATGTTCATGCACCTGACTTCACCCCCACCTCCCACATCACCTAGGTTACTTTTTAATAGTACTCACCACTATCTGAAATTACAGTGATCATTTATTTACTTAAGCACAGTTTCTTTCTCAATGCACTCTACATTCCAGGGCAACAGAAGCCATGCCAAGGGTTATACCTGGATCTCAGAGCCTAGGAAAGAACCGAGCACAAAGCTGCACAAGTCATCTTAAAGCATAGCAAGGAGAGAGATGACCAGAGTGGCTGTGTCCTCTCCAGGAGAAGAAGTAGCAGTCTGTTTCCCAAGGGTTCCCCCAAAAGGCTTGTGTTCCTTGGCAAATGTTCCAAGATCTAATCATCAAGACTCAGATTTTGTCAAAACCCAAAAGGCAAATCCATCACTCAGAGAAGCTCACCAGGCTGATGTGCTAAAGGGGACTTCACTTCAGTCTTCACACTCAGCGACAGCTGCCACAAGAACTGAACACTGGAGCACAGATGACCAGCAAATCTGTCCAACATGGGTGGGCCAGGAGGGGAGGCCAAACACAATCACAAGGCTGTGGAGGGCACATGGAATCTGAGAAGGGGTGTCTGACTGATGGACTGCTTCGTCCCATCCCTCTAAGTGCTCAGATCTCACAGCAGGGAGGATCCAACCAGCGGCACTGGAACCTCACCCCAGTGGCAAAGCCACCTGGTCAGGGCCAGCGTGGGCAGTGGCAGTGTTCACATCCAGGACTTTCCTTCTCCTGGATTTCCTGGATTTCAGGGATCTGGTTAATCCTCTTTCTCATTGATCATTTTTGCTTTAGTTTTGCTGCACGGTCAAGTCCTGTCCTGAGAACATCTCCCTGCTGGAGACCTCTCACCTCCCTGCCCTGATCAGTTTCCAAACCTCAGCTGCCATAGAGCTAACATTTCCCAACGACAGCATTTCCCAAATACCAAAACGTAAGTATTCGCAAAGCCAGAAACACAGCACAATATGTAATCCGCATTCATTTAATCAATAACACATACTAAGCGCCTCCAGTCTGACAGGGAAAAGGTATTCAGACATGAACAAGATGAAGAAGCTCTCTCTTCATAAAATTCTCATTTTCTAGTAGAGGAGAAGGCCCATGAACAAGCAAACAATGTAAGAAACAAGAAAGTACCAAGGAGTTATAGATGCTAGGATGCAAATCAAAAGAGGGTGCATGAAAAAAGACCTCCCTTCTCCACACAGGGGACCATGAAACTGAAAACAATGACAGGAAAGCAACACATGCACAAGTTGAAGGAACAGCACTGCCGGAAGACACAACAAGTCTGAAGGTCCCAGAGCAGAGCACACTTGGAGACAACACACTCGGAGAAGCACCAAGCAGGCCATAGAGGTGACAGGGTGGGTGGAGAGGGAAGCACAGCCCAGGAGGCCAGAGCCACCAGAAAGCCAGACCTCCCTGAGATTTCAAGCAAGGGAAGAGCAGGAAGCTGTTGGAGGTGTTGCCAGGGGAGACACACAATCTGCTTTACGTGTTTAAAATGTCACTATGGGAGCTACAGTCACACGGACTGTAGGGAGCAGGTTGGAAGCAGAGAGACCAGCGAGGAGGCCACTGCTGTGGTGCAGGGGGGAGATGCTAATGGTGCAGACCAGAAGGCCTGTTCAGATCTGCTTTGAAGGCAGAGCTGGAAGTTAGGTTTGAAGTGCCTACCAGCCAAGCAGAAATACCATGTTGGCCATGGGAGAGAAGAATCTAGAATTAAAGCAAAAATTTAAAATTAGAGATGTAAATTTTTAAGTCATCAGCATATAAAATGTAGTTAAAACTATGGGTGGAATCACCTGAGAAGAGAAAGCAGCCCCAGTATATTCCAACATTCTTTGCAGGCTATTCTTAGTTGTCCATTTGACCAGGTTAAAAGATACCAAGGTAGCAGGTAAAATTTTACCTTTGGGCATGTCTGTGAGAATGTTTTTTGGAAGACGCTGGCATTTGAATCAGTGGACTGAGCAAGGGAGATCTGCTATCACCCAGTGCAGGTGGGTAATGGATGAAGGCCCAGATGGGTGAAGGTGGGCAATGGATGAAGGCTCCAATGGATGAAGGCCCAGATAAAACAGAAAGGCAAAAGACAGGCAAGTTCTTTCCTGGAGCTGGGACTTTTATCCTCTCCTGCCTTTGGGTATTAGAACTCCAAGTTCTCTGGCCAGCAGACTCTGGCACTTCCCCCATGACCTTCAGTGTCAAGCTAAGAATTAGGCTATTGACTCCTCTGATTCCCAGGCCTTTGGACTGGACTGAGCAAGGTCACTGGCTTCCCTGGTCCTCCAGCTTGCAGTAGGCATATCCTGGGACTTGGCCTTTGTAAATGCATAAGTCAATTCCCGTAATGAATCCCCATCTACATGTATACATCCCACTGGTTCTGTTTCTCTGGAGAACCCTGCCTAACATACCATCAGAGAAGGAAGAGCCAGAAAAGAATCTCAGGAAGAAATTAACAACAGAAAAATCAGGAGAGTGAGATGTTGTAGAAGCCAAGAGATGAAGGCATTCAAAAGAAAAGGCATGGTCAGTGTCCACCATATTTCCATGCTGAGTAAGATGTGGACTGAGAATCAATATGGAGATCAATGGTGAGCTAGAAAAGAGCAGACTGAGTTTAATAAGTTGGAGCGCAATTGAGGTGGGTAGAGAAGAAGGAGAAGCAGTCATTAGAGACAGGTTTTTCTTGATTTTCTGGGAAAGGGAACAGAGAAATTGGTGAATGAAGTAGCCTCAAGAGGCAGGTATTATTTTAAGTGGTAAGTTTCAAGAATATGTTTGTGTGCTAGTAAGAATGATGCTCAGGGCAGGTGTTTGGCACAGCCATTAAGCCTCCACTTGGCACATCTGTATCCCATATAGGAGTGTCTGGGTTCGGGTCCTGACTCCACTTCCGATTCCAACTTCCTGCTAACACACAACCTGGAAGATGGCAGGTGATGGCTCAAGTACTTGGATCCCTGCCACCAACACAGTAGACCCAGATTGAATTCCTGGCTCCTAGCTTAGACCTAGCACAAGCCCAAACTACTGCAGGCATTTGGAAAGTCAATCAGCAGATGGGAGACCTCTGTCTTTCTGTCTCTTTGTCCCTCTGCCTTTCAAATAAGTGAAAATAATAAGTAATTTTTTTCATTAAAAAATCTGTTAACCATGAGGAAACCAAGATGCAATTCTTGAGGAGACCAAAGAAATGCCATGTGGAGCAGGGAGGGAAGGTTGGACTTTGTTGGGGGCAGAGACTCATTGCCCAACAGAAGGGAAAGAGATAGGGCAGCTACAGATGCTGGGGAGTAGCTGGTGAACAAGCAGTACAAGTCCAGGATGCCAGTGAAACAAAGGGGGAGGAGAAGGAGGAGGAGGACTGAGTAGAGAAGAAAAATGCAGTAAGATGGTCACACACTGCTGCAAGTGCATCTGTGATTTGGGCTCACAAATTTAGAGCGCGCCCAGATGGCACTAAATTAACGATAGCTAGCGGTTACAGGGGATCCAGGAAGGAAAGCAAACAGAGAGCTGGTGCAGCCAGGGGACACTCCACAGAAGAGGCAGGACTTGCGTTGGGGATTTATGGATTCATGTGATTTAGATGCACAGGCTAGACCCTCCAGGCAGAATGAGAACAGAAAGTAGAGAGTGAAGACAGAAGCAAGGAAGAACAAAGCAGACCGGCAATGGCCTTGTGGAGCCGTGGAAGGCTCTGAGGGAAGTGCAAAAACAGCAGGGGTAAAGCAGGATTTCGGAAGATTGACCCAGTGTCTGGTATGCAGAACAGGCAGACAGGAGCTTTCTGGACAAAAGGAGAGGGCATGGTTAAGGCCAGGAAAGCAGGACTGAGTGAGTTACCCTGGCACAAAAACGATATGGACAAAGCAGAGCTCCCTCTCCTCAGATGGCACCTTCAGCCTTCCACCTGCCCCTTGAAAAGTCTTATATTCAGCTGGGGCAAGAGGGCATGAAACACTGGGTATATCTTCCAAGATTTTACTAACCAAGTTCCTGGATCAATCAGTCCTAACTTCCATCTTCCCTGCAGAAGACAGTCTGTCCACTGGACACTCGGGGGCAAACCAAGCAGCAGCAGGGCTTCACACACTAGCGCTGGAAATACGCCGGCAGCGGGCTGAACCCTGCTCATGCGTTGCCCAGAACAACCCTTGGAAGCAGACACTTTCACTCTCCCCACTTTATAAACAAGAAAACGAAACCACTGAGCGGCTGACTCACTTGCCTGAAGTCACATAGCTACTCCAAGGATGGGCCAGGTTCAAACCCAGACTAGAGTCTTGGCACAGATCCTCTGCCCATAAAGTCTTTGACCAGACCCTGGGCTTGTAGAAAGAAATGCCACAAACAGGAGAAACCTTGGCCTCAGGATCTGATGCAAAGGCAAAGTGGGAACCACATTACTTACGGACAAACTGAAATGCAGAGGATGTGGGGGGAGGAAGTTCACAGACAATGGAGCACTCCTGTGAGGCCAGGTGGAGGGGCCCGGAGAGCAAAGCAGAAAGACACAAAGATCCAAAATGTACACAACACACAAATCTCAATGCTCCTTACAAAATACCTTCTCCCCCAAATGATTCAAGAAGTATTGTGCTCTCCTGACACTCTGGTTTCTGAAGAAAAGAGATCATAATTTATTGATGAATGCAAACAGCATGTGTGTCCTCTGAGAGCCAAAACACTTAACATTTTAGCTTGGTTTTTGTTTTCTTTTTTCCATAATTTTAACCTATTTCTTCTTAGTCCGGCTCCTGAGCCACCACTGGCTGCAGACAATATCACTATGTTGAGGACACTTCGCTGGGCCCTACCAGCATACGTAACTGATAAACGCACTTAGGTTGGTAGTTATCACTGTGCAGCCAGCACGCCTGATGATAGGTGTGTGAAGTCACAGCATTCCCAGACACAGAGAATCTGGAATGGAAGAGTTTATTTTGTTTCTCCCAGTAGGTCACTTTTAGAATCACAAAGTGTTCTGGGGTCACTTAGAAAATAAAGAAAACAGAATATATCCGATTGCTGCCGGGGCTGGGGAAGCAAATCCCCAAATCACACAGAACTAGGAAGGATTTGGTTTCATTAAAAGCAGCCACTGGCATTTGGCCCCTAAAGATGAAAGTAAAAGCCCCTTAAACAGGCTCGAACACGAGCTGAATTTCCGGACAATTCCCTGGGGGACCAGAATTGTTTCAAAGAAAAGCATGAATGTCCACATCTTCCCCGAGATTTGAAAGAGCAAAGCACTTGCAAACACAGTTATCCCCACCTCATGGAAGAGATCAGGGAATTGAGGAAACAATATTTTGGGTGCTGAAGAGAACTTTGATCAATAGCGATAATGACCCCGTGCAATGGTACGACTCCCATTTTACTGATGAGCAAACTGTGGTCTCTATGAGGATCAGTAGCCTGCTGAGTTCATATAAAAGAAAAAGTCAGTGTTGGCAAGTCAGTGGCTAGATTCTCACCAGGTCATCATCAGTCAGGCCCTATGGTCTTTTCCTTGAGTTATATTCTGTTGCAGCCTGGCTCCTAGAGCTCACCACTAAAAACCTATGTCCCAGACTCAGTGTTTGAGATAGAAAGTACATTGACTAATGTGTGTGTTTATACTGACCTTTCTCCAGAAAGGACAAAAAGTTAGCTATCCAAGTTCTGTAAAACTCCTCAAGAGAACAGAAGTCAGAAATGAAGTTAGGAAACATGCATGCCCTAATGATGCATACTTTCCTGCAAGGCCACAGGTCTGGAGTTCTAAGTTTCCTATCATCTATCAGAAAGAGAGAGAGAGAAAAGGAAGGCAGGAAGGGAGAGAGGGAAAGAGAAAGGAAGAGGAGAGTGGAAAGAATGATCAGATTCACTGTGTCCACACAAATTTTTTGTACAACACAAAGTTTGGAACAGCAAATGGGCCAGGTTCAAACCCAGGCTAGATCCACTGCCCATAAAGTCTTTGACTGGTATGAACCTTGAAAAGTTTTCTATTCCACTGCTTGGGGCCCCTACATCCCCTATCAGAGTGCCTGGTTCAAGTCCCAGCTATTCGACTTCCAATTCAGTTTCCTGCCAATGCATACCCTGGGAGGCAAAAGTTGATGGCTCAAGTACTTGGGCCCCTACCACTATGTGGGAACCCCAGATGGAGTTCTGGACTCCTAGCTTCAGCCTGGGAACTGCAACAGAAGATGGTAGATCCCTCTCCAACTGTCTTTCTCTTTTTCTCTCTGCCTTTCATCTAAGATGAAAACAAATAAATATACAAAAATTTTAAATGCAAAATAATAATAATATCTCTGATATCATTGTAATAATAAACCAAGTGTGCTTTTCCTGCAGAACATTTGAATATAAGCGGTTCTGCAGGGAACGAGTGCAATCCTGTCTCCTAGGTGCACTGCTGGACCCTTTGTTAAGATCACAGTCAGCATGTCACTTTCAAGAGCCTCAGACTACACTCTCCCAAAGGATATTTTTTAGCAGCTTTCGGTTGCAGGAAAGGCCACAGCAGAATGTGCATGGACCTTGCAAACCCTTGCCTGGACAAAAGTCACCTGCCCTCTGAAGTTAGATGCCAGCCCCACAGCTGAATGCCAAAAGTGATTTGGGACTCTCCCTGGAAGCACAGGGTATATTTTTTTTAAGATTTTATTTATTTTAGAGGTAGAGTTACACATAGAGAGAGGGAGACAGAGAGAGAAAGGTCTTCCACCTTCTGGTTCACTCCCCAAATGGCCACAACCTCTGGAGCTGGGCAAATCCAAAGCCAGGAGCCAGGATCTTCTCCCAGGTCTCTCATGTGGCTGCAGGGGCCCAAGAACGTGGGTCATATCCCGCTGCTTTCCCAGTCCATAGCAGAGACCTGGATTGGAAGTGGAGCAGCCAGGACACAAACCAGCACCCATATGGGATGCCGGCTCAACAGGCAAAGGCACACCACACCACCAGCCCCCAGAAGGTGAAAGCACCTGTCTTCCCTTCTGGAGTGGTTTCTGGTCCTAGGAAAATCCACAACTATCTCAAGTTTCCACTTAAAACAATTCTACATACCCATCAAGACCTATCTTCTGGTTTAAAGAAAATCCATTTTTTTTTCCCTTCAATATTCTCTCCTGCTGAATGCTCCAAACCACATGGAACATCTAGTTTGTCAGAAGATTTCCAGCCTGAGTTCACAGTGCCAAGAGCTTCATTCTCTGCTCTGAAACCTCCCACCCTCTCCCTCTCACATCAGTAAAGCCACCAGCAGCAGCAATGGGACAAAGAGATAGATAGATGACAGTCCCGGCACCTTCAGCCCGTGCTGGGCCAGGTCAGGGAGGTGCCCAAGTGCAGAGCCCAGGGACAAGGAGTGTCACCATGCATGACTCCTCCAGCCTGTTGTCTGACAAGGCTTCCCAGAACCCTCTCCGGGTCTGGCTCTGCTGCGCGGTGTGTGCACTTGAAGAGGTGACTCCAAGGGCCTTTCCAGTCAGGGTTTGAGTGTCTCCGTGCTGAGGAGGGAACCACTTGACATTTGGCTGCCATGCTGTTGTGAGCACATCTGATTTGCACAAGACATGTGGAAATCAGAATGTACCTGTCACAGGTGTCAACCTCCGTCTGCTGAGTACAGATCTGGAAAGTGGTCACAACGTGCTGTTTTTCGTTGCAATGCCTCCGCTCTGACCTTCCATCTGCAAAGGGGCAGGCACCAGCCTTCCCATGCTAATGCGTTCCTTTACATTCACTAGGTTTCCTTCCAGCCTTGCATCTATCAGATGGGAACTCACGAGAGAGCCACAGAGGTGAGAGCTGTTCTCACTGACCACGGGCAGCACGCTTAGAAATGCCATGAACTCTTTCTAGCTGCTAGGATACCAATGGAAATTTACAATTTTTATATAAAAAATGAGCTTGCCAGTCCTTTATGCATTTAAAAATATGTGATTTAATACCTCCTTTACATTGTAATTTATGTTACTATTTATTTAGGTTTCCTTGTTTGACAAAGGATTATGTATATAACATCACATCTTCTGGAACACAGGCAACTCAACTGTCTTAAGTTTTCATAATACACATTGGATGTAGTCAAATGGTCACTTCCAGGCAACACTATTTTTTCACTTAGTGTACAATGATTGGCAAGACCAGGGCTGCCACTGGGAACCAGTACTGCTCAACCAGAAAATAAAAATCAAGCCATTATTTTGTTCAAGTGCCAAATATTCACACGGCATCACACTCTTTCAGTGATGGATGGTGGATGAATATTTGTTTGCTCTTATGGGTATTTAGAATGTTCTCTGTGAGTTTGTGAGGAAGCATTTGATGTCAGTTTACTATATTTTCACCTTGGCTTATCCCAACGAAATGTATTTACAGCCATTAAACTTGTTTTGAAATTCCTGACCAAACAAATTACTTTGAAATTGTATTCTTTTGTATTTCTCCACCTCCCTAAACCTAAACCTTCACAGATGACTACAAAGAGTCAGAGCCAAGATCTGCTTCCCTAGAATAGAAACCACTGGCATCACAAACCGGACGAAACACTGAAACAGCAGTTTGATGAATTTCCTGCAAGCAGCTGAATGTACACTTGCAGGAAAATGAGAAACTCCTGGGGGCTACAGTCTTAGTGGGCCCCCAAATTCCATGGGTTGCATTCCAGGAACCCTACCCAATTCTCAAAGTGAACAGCCAAGAAAGATATCTTCACGGCTAAGAGAACAGGTAGAGAAAAGCAATGATTTTGAAATACACGGCGAACGTTCTCTGTAACAAACATAGCTCCCTACGGAAAAAGACATTGCCAGAGCCTTAACCCAAATTATGATAGGGTTTCATCCTGACAGCGCCATTCTAAATAGAAAATCCATTTCACACACCTAACTTACTGAACATCATAGCTTAGTCACAATGTACTGTTTAGCATCCAGCAAAATTTCCCTTCGAAAGTGAAAGAAAAATTGACTCACAGGTTAACAAAACAGAAATCATTGCCAGATCTGACCTACAAGAAATTTTAAAGGAAATTCTTCAGAAAAAGGGTGAATGATATTGGTCAGACTCTTGGATCTACATAAAGGAAAATTGTAAATGAAGGATGAAATTGAGGCAGTATCTTTATTTTCTGTATTCATAACTGATTTATAAGGTGACTTGTTTAATAGTAGCAGCAATGTGTTGGGTAACTATATGAATTTATAAATGAATGAATATATGAATTTATAAATATATGAATTTATAAAATGAAATGAATGACAGCTATGTCACAAGAAATGAGAGGTCACAATGCTTGGGAATACTTTGATACAAGGTACCTGAACTTCACATGAAATAAGACAGTGTTATTTGAGGTAGACCTAAATTTGTTGTAAATATACATTGCAAACTCTAGGGAAAATATTTTTTTTAACATTTATTTATTTGAAAGGCAGAGTTACAGAGAGGAGGGAGAGAGATAAAGAGTGAGAGAAAGAAAGGGAGAGAAAGAGATGAGAGAGAAAATCTTCCATCCACTGGTTCACTCCCAAAATGGCTGCAACAGCCGGGGCTGCGCCAAGCTGAAACCCGGAGCCCAGAACTGTACCTGGGTCCCCATGTGAGTACAGGGGCCCAGGCACTTGGGCCATCCTCTGCTGCTTGCTCAGGCCATTAGCAGGGAGCTGGATGGAGAGTGGAGCAACTGGGGCTTAAATCAGCACCCATATGGGATACTGGCATCTCAGGTGGTGGCTTTACCCACTACGCCAAAACACCGGGCCCAGGGAAAATATTTTTAGTAAGTAAAATCAATATACTAAGAGGGGAGATAAAATTAATCACCTAAAATGCTCAACCAAAATCAAGGAAGAGAAAAAATGAGGAAAAAAACAATAAGTGCAAAAAATAGAAGTTACATCACAGATATCTATCCAACTCTACAATATTCAAATGTGAATATTGGCCTAGCTACACCAATTAAAAGACAGAGATTATCAGAGTAGCTTTAAAAAAACATAACACAAAAATGTATGTTTCATTCAAGAAACCTACTTTTAATATAAAAACTCAGATTAAACTGTAAAGAAGCAGAAAAACATGTACCATGATAACACTAATAAATAGAAAGCTAGAATAACCATATTAATTTCATAAAAAGTATAACTCAAAACAAGGAAATGTATCAGGGATAAAGAAGATATTGCATAGTGGTAGACAAATTAATT
The DNA here is from genome assembly GCF_033115175.1 of Lepus europaeus. Classification (NCBI taxonomy): domain Eukaryota; kingdom Metazoa; phylum Chordata; class Mammalia; order Lagomorpha; family Leporidae; genus Lepus; species Lepus europaeus. The sequence goes on from NC_084839.1 coordinate 56,265,727, forward strand.
CTCCAAAAAAATAACAATCTTTAACATCAATATGCCTAACAATAAGAGTAAGAAAATACATACAGCAAAATCTGATAGAATGGCAAAGAGAAATAAACAAATCTACTATTACAGATGAGGTGTTAATACTCTTCCTTCACTAACTGATAGATCAAGAAACCAGAAAGTAAGGATATAGTTGACTGGAATGGTGATGCAATCATTTTGATCTAATTAACGTTTGTAGAGTATTTGACCCTGAAACAGAATATCTTGCCTTGTTCGAACTGCTATAATACCTTAGACTGAGTGACTCATAAACAACAGAAATTGAGTTTCACAATTCTGCAGGTTGAACAATCCAAGATCAAGGTGCTTCCTGGCTCACAGCTGTCTGTATTTTCTGTGTCCTCAGATGGTAAGAAGAGGCCAAGCAGCATATTGGGATCTCTTTTATAAGACCACTAATATCATTCATGAAGGCTCCTCCGTCAAGATATTATCACCTCCCAAAGGCCCCTGTCCTAATATCATCATCTTGGGTTGGGGGTTAGGATTTGGGGGGGGGGGGGGGGAGAGGGGGAAGACACAAATGTGACATCCACAGCACAACAGAAAACACATTTTTCTCAAACTGTTACAGAACATTCCCCAACTTAGATCACATTCGGGCCATAAAGCATGCCTTCACACACATACATATTATAGAAATCATACAAAATATATTGCTAGACCACAACAGAATTAAACTACATATCAAAGTAGAACAATAGCTATAGAACCCTCAAATACAGAGTTTAACCTACTTTCAAATAACATCTGGTTCAAAAAAGTAATCTCAAGATAAATTAAAACATATTTAGAATAAAAGAAAGAACAAATAAAACTCTCCAAAATTCTTGAGATGCAGCAAAAGCAACGTTCAGGGGCAAATGTATAGCTTGAATGAATATACTAGAAAAGAAAGACTGAAAGTCAATTCTCTAAGCTCCTTCCTTAACAAACTAGGAAAATAAGAACAATTTACCCTTAAAGCAGGCAGAAACAAATGATAGTAAAAATCAATAAGTTAAGAGAGGAAAATAAAGAAAATTGGCAAAGTAAAAACCTGGTTCTTCAAAAAGGTTAATGAAATTGATAAACCTCTAGCCAGGTTAACTAAGCAAAAAGAAAAAGATAGTAATTGCCAACAGCAGAAATGAAATAAGGTTCATCACTACTGATTCAAGGGGCATGAAAAGGACACTACAGAAATACTACAAGCAACTATTTGCCAACAAGTTTTATAACTGGTAAAATAGACCAATGCATTGAAAGACCCAGCTTACAAGCCCACACAAACAGAAATAGATCATCTGAATAGGTTTGACAACTATAAACAAAGTTGCTAACAATCTTCCAGAAAAGAAAGCACTGGATTCAAATGGTTTCACTGATGAATTCTACCAAACATTTTAAGAGGAAAACTAGAGTAATTCTACAATCTCTTCAGAAAATATAAACAGAGGGATGGTGTCCTGACTTGTTCTACTGGGCCAGTATTACTCTAATATCAACATCAAATAAAGACACTAGGAGAAAGGAAAAAAAACAAAACAAAACAAAACAAAACAAAACTCTGATGAATCTATATGCAATACCAAATGTAAGATAGTAAAACCCAACAATGTATAAGAACAATACACGACAATCAAGTGAAATTTATTCCATGTATGCAAGACTGGTTCAACATTTGAAAATCAATATAATTTTCCACATCATCAGATTAAAGAAGAAAACTCATATGACCATATCAATACATGCAAAAATTCATTTGGCACAATCTAACACCCATTAAAGATTAAAAACTCTTAGCAAACTAGGAATAGAGAAAAATTATCAATTTCATAAACAAATCTACCAGGATGGTGTTGAAATGTAGCAGTTAAAGCTACCGCCTACTATGCCAGCATCCCATATGGTCACCAATTCAAGTCCCAGCTCTCCCACTTCTAATCTAGCTCCCTGCTATGTGCCTGAGAAAGCAGAAGATGGCCCAAGTGCTTGGGTCCTGCCACACTCACAAGGGAGACCCGGATGAAGCTCCTCACTCCTGGCTTCAACGTGGCCCAGCCCCAGTCATTAGGGACATCTGGGGAATCAACCAGCAGATGGGAAATCAATCTCTCTCTCTCTCTCTCTCTCCTTCTCTCTTTCTCTGTCACTCTTCCTTTCAAATAAATAAATCTTTAAAGAAATGAGTCTATTGAAACACAAAAATTTATGTATGAACTCTGGATGCATATTTGCTAGATTCAAGAAGCCAGTCTGCACAGACTCTATACTGTATGATTTCAATTATATGATATTCTGGAAATGGTAAAAACAAAAGATCAGTGGTTACCAGGAGTTCAGAGGAGAGAGGGTTAAAGAAGTAAAGCACAGGGAATTTTTTATGGCCATGAATCTATAAAACACATTCTGTATAACACAGTAATATTTGACATTGTACATTGTTAAATGTATAAATTTTTATAGAACAGAGTGAAATTTAATGTATGTAAATTTTTAAAAAATCATTTAGGATCATTAGGTGATGGTTGTAACAAAGACTATGACAAAAAGATCTGGCTGTATTACAAATGCACAAAGCAATAATATTTAAGAAATGGATGATGACCCAAGTAACTTTGGAAATGAGTGGCATTTTTAAGACTAAAAGCACAAGGAATTGTATATAAGCACTGTGGCCTTATTGATTAAGTTGTTTTCCATAGGTATATAGGTTAACAACTGTTGCTATACCTGTATGCTGGAATTCAACAGTTCAGTAAGTAGATGGCAAATGGTGGGAGTCTGATTTGCCACTGTTGCAGTGGGAATTTACAGATAAGCAAAAGAAGATTGAAATGATCCATACAAATACATGCTGAGCTTAATAAAGATGTAGATAGTTACCTATGGAAGAATTTATAGGTACATATATATGAACTACCATACCTATCATTATTTCGTTGGCGTGTCAGCTGAAACAGCCTGGAATCAACAATATCATGGCAGCAACTGAGCATATCTACCACTCAGACTTTGGTTTCTAATACCATTCTCCAGCAAAAGAAAACACAGCTCCTTAGAGAAAACCCTGATTCTAGGAATAGACAGGAAATATAAAATGACCTTGTGTACCGAAAAGTAAGGAAATACTTTCAAAAAAATAAACTTGTGACTGGTACTGTGGTGTAGTGGATTGTCTTTGCCTGGGACACCAGCATCCTGTTTTGGCATCCCATATTGGCACAGAGTCCCGGCTGCTCCACTTCTGATCCAGCTCCCTAATAACGTACCTGGGAAAGCAGCTGAAGATGACCCAAGTGTTTGGGCCCCTGCACCTATATAGGAGACCCAGGTGAAGCTCCTGGCTCCCGGCTTTGAGCCTGGACTAGCCCCAGCAGTTGTGACCATTTGGGGAGTGAACCAGCAGATGGAAGATTTATTCTTATTTTTATTCTCATTCTATCTCTCTCTTTCAAATAAAATAAATAAAAAAAATTTTTTTGGACAGGCAGAGTGGACAGTGAGAGAGAGAGACAGGGAGAAAGGTCTTCCTTTACTGTTGGTCCACCTTCCAATGGACGCTGCAGCCGGCGTGCTGCGGCCGGCGTGCTGCGGCCAGCGCACCGCGCTGATCCGAAACCAGGGGCCAGGTGCTTCTCCTGGTCTCCCTTGCGGGTACAGGGCCCAAGGACTTGGGCCATCCTCCACTGCACTCCCGGGCCACAGCAGAGAGCTGGACTGGAAGAGGGGCAACCGGGACAGAATCTGGCGCACTGACCCTGACTAGAACCCGGTGTGCCGGCAACGTAGGCGGAGGATTAGCCTATTGAGCCACGGTGCCAGCCAAAATAAATAAATCTTAAAAAAAAGAAACAATTCAAGGGTACATCAAAGAAACATAGGAGCCAATAGAAAGAATCCCCAAGGTCAAAACTGGAACAATTTGAGCAGCAAAATAAATTAAAATATAGTATTGGACTGTAACCAAAGTAAAAAACAAAAATGTGTGAGCCCATGCTGATATACTATAATTAACTAAAAAAATTAGAGATCATATACAAGACTCCGGTGCAGAAGAATTCCAAATAGTGAGGAGCATAAGTCCCAATCCTTTACATGGGGGCTTTACAAAATGAATTCCTTCTAAGGAGTACAGTATGGAAGAGAGGAGTAAATTCACAGTAGAGAAACTGAACACTTCATCAACCGGTGATGAAAGTCAACATCAACAGTGAGAAATCACTTTAATAGTACCCTTCATAAGATGTGATGGAAATGTCCATTTACTTCTGTGATATGCTTTCCAGAAACCTATAAGCTCATCTAATCATGAGGTAAATTATTAGACAAACTCTAATTGACAGGCATTCTACAACATACCTGGCCAGTTCTCTTCCAAACTGTTAAGGTCATCCAAAACAAGAAAAGTCTGAGAGACTGTGACAAACAGGAGGAGCTTAAGGAGACATTGCCACTAAATGTATGATGAGATCCTGGGTGGGATCCTGACCATTCTGTAAAAACCAAGAAAACCTGAATAAAGACCTTAGTTAATACTAATGTATCAATACTGGTTCAATTGGTAACAAATGTACCATACTAATATGTTAATAATAGAGAAAATTAGGTGTGAGGTGTATTCTCTGTACTATATTCTCAATTTTTCTATAAGTCTAAATTGTTCTAGAAAGTAATGTCTATTTTAAAAACTGAGTTATATCCTAGTCATTGCACATTTTTCACTTAATTCTTTACATATTTACAAAACATTTTGAAACCAAATAAATTATATGTCTTGGAATAATCTACTTTTGCCTTAATAAAAGGTTCCATTTTTAAGAAATTCAAAACTTAAGAAAAAAAAGATTAATAATGTCATGGTCCTTACAGCTTCTTTGGGGCTTCTTCTTCCTATGAAGGCTCCTGGATATGTGTAAAAGCCCTAAATAAAGGGGCCAGTGCTGTGACGAAGCAGATAGGGCCGCTGCCTGCAGCACAGGCATCCCACATGGGCACTGCTTTGTGTCCTGGCAACTCTGCTTCCAATCCAGCTCCTTGCTAATGCACCTGGAGAGGCGGCAGAGGATGGCCCACGTGCTTAGCATTTTTATTTATTTCATATTATAAACCAGATCATCATAATTTGTCAGTTCTATCAAAAAAAAAAGAGTTGGTAAGGTTTTGAAGTAATAGCTAAAGAATAAAATTGGAAAATGCGCAAAATGAATACTAAGGCAACAGGGTGCAATACATGTAAGCATAATCACTGAGAAAGACCTGGAGCTCAGCTTTCTTTTTCTCTTTTCTTTTGTTCTTTCTTTCTTACTATTATTTATTTAATAGGTATTTCATGTGACATTTTCTTATTATTTGGCATTTTCTCAAATATAAATCTATATTATCTTATGTCTTATACTTGGTTTTTTACCCACTATGTTCTTTTTCCTTTATCTCTGACCTACTGACCCCTAAGTATGAATTTCATATGACATAAGAATCCCATTTCCCTGTATTGGTAAGACCTGGGGTATAGAAGGGCACTTCAATCACATCAGCAAACTGACATTTGTTTTCTAAAGATCATTCCTTCGACCAGAACTTAACTGGCCACATACCTAATTCGATTAATAATCAATTTAATCAATATGGACAAACCCAATCTCGGTGTTCATTTGGCTCAAAGCTGAATTTTAGGCTTGATATCTTCCCTCCATAAGTGCATTGTCATTGCGGCAAACATGAATTATGTGTTTACTCCTAATGTACTTCTCACCCAAGGATTTAATTATTTTTGTGTCTCATGTGAACTGCCCTCTCATGCACCCTCCACTTGAAAGCAAATGTCTAATGGAGGCATCACTTACCCTTTAGTATGTTCAGGAGAACCATGACAGGACACTCCTCCAACCCAATCCTGTCCCCAACATATAGCCACAAACTCAGTCTAAGCTCCTAGTCCAGGTTTCCAAGAGTTGAAACAGTTTTAAACCATTCAAACCTCTATTAAGATCAAAATCCTTTCTTTACCAGCTTTGTCTAATAAAATATGTCTTATTTTAGCATTTGAAGGTTACTTTTAAAATACAAGGCAACCCCTGCTATTGTCAGTTAAGAAACAACTCAGCTGAAATTAGTTTGACAACACTGGATCACCAGACAGCTAGATCCTGATCAGAATGAAGACTTCCTGGTCTAGAACAAAAAGCAATGCCAGAGTAGGACCTGGATAGTCAAGAACAAGCAAAAGGCTATAAGGAAACCCAATCTGCATTCAAGATAACCAGTGCTATGGTTCCCATGTGATTTGTCCCACAAAGGTTCATGTGTTAAGGCTTGTTCCCCATTTTAGTGATGTGAGTGGTGGTGGAACCATTAATAGGTGGGGCCCTGTGGAAAGGAATTATGTCACTGAAGGCATGCTCTCTAAAGAAATTGATGCTGGTCTCTAGGAGTAAATTAGTTATTCACGTGAAAGTGAATCGTTTAAAAAAAAAAAAAAAAAGAGCCAACTTGACCCTTGAAGTTCTCTCTGGCTTCCTGTCTTGCCACATGATCTTTCCTTCTCTCAGGCTCCCACCATGATGTCACCTGTCCTGATGTGACCCAGTCAGGGTGCCCTCACCAGAGCTGGTGCCACACTGTGTGGGCTTTCAGCCTCCAAAACTGAGCTTAAGTTACCCAGCCTTAGGCATTTTGTCACAGCAATGGAAAGCTGACTAACATAATCAGTCTACAAGGTCTAGATAAAACTCGAAACATAAAGATTGTTGATTGCTTTGTTAGTAGTCAGTCCTGAATTAACATTAGCTAAGTGAGTTGAAAGATGTTTTTCCTGCTTTCAAAAGGTTTCCCATTGCTGCAAGTGTACACATCAGGAGTTGGATGGTCACAAAGAGGGATGTCAATAGTGGAACTGGGGAAGAGACTGGATTTAGTGCAGATAATGAACCAGTAGTGGCTCATGAAATTAATGTAAGGGTAAAATGGAATGGGCGATTTCAAACTGTACTATAGTCAGCAAGGACAAATATTATTTAGTGAAAACTTTGTTTCATTTGTGTGTGCACATGTGCCTAAGTGTAACAGGGAGACCATGGCAAGAAAAGTAAACCACCGGCTTTATTGACTCAGAAACTTTAATCTATTTGTTCATCTTGCCTCTACTTGGTCCATGGTAGATGCTCAATTACTGCCGTGCATAAAATCAAGTGGAAAAACTAGAATCTGGGAGTCTGAACAACTCTGGCCAGGTATCCTGACTGATTTTACAGAAGAGTAAAATGCTTACTTACATTAAATGGCTTGCTCAAAGCCACCTTGCCAGATAGCTCCTGTGCCAATATCTGAGCCCACTTAGAACAGGACTCTTACAAGCCCAGCTCTGGTCAATGCCCCAGAGCACTCTCACAGGAGCTTGATGATGAATGACAAAAGTAAAAGGGAGAAATTCATTTTAAAAAATTTTAGCCGATCAAAAGACAATCATGTGGCCTCTCTAAAAACCACAATGATTTCAGGTTATAAATTCCCATTCTTAAAATAGACAGGACTCTGAACCACTTCATCTGAAGTGCAGTGCCCCATGCCAGTCCAGCTTGACCACACAGCCATCACTGGAGGAGCTTTGTGAACATCCGGATTCCCAAGCTTCATTCCTGGAGAATCAGATGGAGGAGGCAGATTCACAAAGCACCCAGTGCTTTGGCACAGACAGGGTTGGGAACCAGGGGCCTAGTGACGCCCCTAGATTTCAGGTCTCACGGAATTCTTCACTGGAAGACATGATGGACAACACCTAGCCCTTGGGTGGCAACGGGTTTCATCTTCAATCTTGAATGCCAATCTGCAAATGATAAACAATGGCTGTGTGGAGGATCAGCAGAGACAGATTCCAAACAGCAGCCAGGCGTGATCAGACAAAGCCCCAAGAGTAAGAGTCTGTTAGGACGAGGACGTAGAGAGACTACGGCTCCAATCCAAGCCCTGCATTATCCAATTTTGTTTGCTCCCAAAACACACATTTTTTGTGACAGGAATGGAAACCCAGGTTTCCTCATTCCTGGCTAGCTGCTTTATTTATAACAATATCCTTTACTTTAATAAAGCTCATCAGAAATGCTGGTTTCTAGAGTGCTTCTAGCTGGTAGATGACAGAAAAAGCCAACATTTACTTTACTTGAAAGATTAAGGCAAATCAGCCCTAATTGCTCCTACTCATTAATGTCTTGGCCACTTTAAAAGGTAGGTCAAATATTTTATTCCATTATTAGCTATAAAATTTTAAATACTGAGTTCCCTCGAGAATTAATCAAGAAAAGTCATATTTTTTTAAAAGACCTAGCACAGTTTTTGATGTGGGTTTAAATTCATACTAAAGAAAATATGACTGATGGAAGATCTTCTCTTGAGAATAATATATAGCATGGGGACCTGCATGGTGGTGCATCCGTATGAGCACTGGGTGAGTCCTAGTCACTCCACTTCCCAATCAGTTCCCTGCTAATGCTCCTGGGAAGGTAGCAGAAGATGGCGTAAATCCTTGGGCCCCTGCCACCCATGTGGGAGACCCGGATGGAGTTCCAGGCTCCTGGCTTTAGCCTGGCCCAGCCTTGACCATTACAGTCATTTGGGAAGTAAACCAGCAGGTGGAACATCTCTCTTTTGTGTCTCTCCCTGTAACTATATTTTTCAAATAAATAATCTTTAAAAAGAAAAAGAAAGAAATTATATAGCATGAAAATAAAAATTATTGGATGTCTGAAGAGGTGAGAATGTCTGTCTGAAGCAGTGAGAAGAGTATACAGTACCAGCGGGGCCTCTCCCTGCACACGTGTGTTCAGAACAGCCAGGGCAGAGCTAAGGGAAGGATGGAAGCTGGTCAGAAGCCTTATCCTCTTCCCACTCGGACCTGCGGCTTCAACTTCCTCA
>NC_084839.1:58747166-58779666 GCF_033115175.1 Lepus europaeus
TTTCTTTTCATATGACACATGGATGTCATACTTCTGAAGGGTTAAGTCTTATTTATCTGAATGGAACCACAGGACAGTTTTGCAGAATACTTTAGCACAAATACCTATGGTTTACTTTGACGTTACATTTTTTGTTGGTTTCTTTACTTTAAATACTTGAACTGTTAGACCTTTTACTTTTTTGCTGAGAAAGATGTATTTGTACCAGATTAGAAAAGCTAAACTGTTTCTTTACATTGAATAATCAGCCTGTCATGACAAATCTATCTCCTTCTGCATGAGTAGGTGCCAGTCTGACTGGCTTCTTTTAGGCTCACACTGGGTTTTAAGCTAGATCCATGTGCATGACTGGCAGTGCATTTGTTGGGCCAGATCTAAGGAGCCAGAGAGCGTTCAGCTCCTTTTTGCCTACAAAAGAGCAGCCAGACAACCAGCAAGAGGCCTTGGATGTAACACAAGGTGATACTTACTTAGTCAGCCATTCTTCTTTTTTTCTTATAATTTTTTTAAACCAAGAAGTTATCAATTTCACAAAGAAAAGAGGAATTAAATTATCAAAGAGTCCTCTTTTTGGAGACCCAAACTATTTCTGTTAGTTCTGCTAATGCAATTTGAAGTTTTCAAAAACAAAATAATTGCTTTTATAATCCCAAAATAATTATTTTTAGAGAAATATAGTACCTACCAGGAAGTCATATGTATTAGTTAGATTAATAAAAGAAAATATTATTTAGAACATAAAACATTATATACCAGATAGCTTCCAAATATGTCAGAGAAAGACTTGGTTAATAACTTAACTTGATCGTAATTTTATGTTAAAATTCTTTATTTGTATAGTAGTAGCAGAGCATAATACTAATCAAAACAAATACTACAATTAAAATTAATATTTTCTATAACTAAAACAGATATATAGAAAACTAGAGCATGAATATATTACTTCATAAATATTAATGAAATCTAAATTCTTAAAATGTGTATGTGTATTTTCTGAATTTGTTCTTTTATATTCTCTATTCACATATTAAAGCCTAAATTTCAAGCTTAAATTTACATTCTGTTTACTATTTTGTCTATGTATTTTAAACAAATCCAAAATTTAGTAGTTACTACAAAAATAAATGTAATCCCCAGGGTTGATCAAAGATTTAATCTGACCAGATGGGGCAAACTTGAGAAAGATTTTGACTTTCCACTCTGTTTTGCAACAAGAAAGGCTGATTTCTTTCTTTCTTTCTTTCTTTGTTAGAGAAGCAGAGATCAGGCCATCCCCAGAGAAATGAGCAGGTGTGGCCATTTATAAGCATGTCTGCTTATATTACAAACCAGCATAAGAAAAGTTTGAAATGGGTTGAAAAGATCTGCTGAACAGTTTTAGGGTTTCACCATAAATCCTATTTATTTAGTCAAGAACTGATCAAGTTAGCAGTAAACTATGTAGTCTACCTAAACCTTTAAAGTAGTTGTAATTTTATTTTTTATTTTGTTCTATCTTCTGTAGCAAATGAATAGGTGCATTTTGATAATCCTTGCCTCTGGACAAGCACAGAATTCTTTTTTCTTTTTTTTGGAGGAAGGTGGGGGGTTCTATTCTGAATGCCTAATAACAGAGCCTTGCTTCTTGTCTAATGATAACAGAGTGGCAGTCAAGTTCTTTTTCTTAATTTACTACAAAATTAAGAAATTTCATGGACCATTTTGAAAACAGAATCCTGTGAAATATTACTAGCCCTAAGTAAAATTCTTTTAAAAAAAAAGTTATAAAATTTATCCCAATTAATTAAAGTCCGGTTGCTAAGACTATATGAAATACTGAAAACAATACAAGTATGTATAGGATATTGTATTATTGAGGGAGTTAAGGGATATGGAATTTTGGATTTGTTGAGTGCTTTGTTCTCTAATAAACAGAATTTTTTCAGAGAGTAGGAGTACAAGCTATGTTATTTGAAATAATGTATTTTTAAAGTTTTGTTAAAGCTCATTTCATGTAAACGTATATAGACATATTTCTTAAATAGAAAGACTTTTCAAGTAAAAATTTATAATATTATGAAAGACACCCTTGGGTGGGTTATGATCTCAGCAGCTACACTGACAGTTTCTCATGTTCTAATTCACCTTCACAAATCCATCGCATCATTTTTTGGCTAAAATAATGTAAATCAGTGACATTTGCAGCAAATATAAAAGGACCCCCATGGCAGCCTTTTTTTTTTTTTTTTTTTTTTAATTCTTAAGATCCAAAGGCTGCTGAAAGAACAATTGAATAAAGTTGAGGATTGGAGAAGCTTGATTTTCTTGTTCTCTGTGAAATGAAACTCTAGTCTTTTTCTTTCCCTTCCCCTTGAAAGCAAAAGTCTGCAAGGGGGTTGTAGCTGTGTCAAAGCCGCTGGGATGCCACTGCTGATCACTTTAATTACGACGACTAAGGAGGATAAAATTAAAAGTAGCACCATTGAAGCAGTGGAAGAAAGCTTGCCTAGATGTCGGTGAACTGTGAAATATAAAAATTGCATACCAATACATTTTTATGGAAAGGAAACAAGGAATTACATTACTTATTCTTGAAGAGTTTGTCCTTAAATTATCAAGTTTTACTACTACATCGATCTAAAGCAGATTGTAGACCATTTCAGAAAGATAAGAAAAATAGTAACTTGAAGACATGCTGTGAAAGGGCTAAATATTTTTCAGCTTATGTCCAAAGTGGTTAGTTCTGATCCATCTTTTCGATATTTGAATATTTTAAATCTGTTGTATTGAAATATACACCTTTTTTTTTAACTTACCAAGACTTTTGCCTATCCAGAAGATATTAGCAAAGAGAAAAGCAAAGCTTAAATGTGCTACATTCATCACTTCCCTAAAGGCTTATAACCTATGATTTGGAACCTAAATTTTAAATGAATGTAAATAAATTAGTTTCTCATCATCTCTCTGTATTCAGTAGCACAAAGGGGAATTTAAATAGATTGTATAGTCCAAGCATACATAAAGAACTGGGATTTTTAAAAATCAGAATAATGGTAAAGCCTTGCAAAAATACTCCAAAACACCAGATATATAATGGATAGGACCAGTGTTAACAAATTAAACAAACACTGATTTTAATTCTTACTGTGCCATTTACACGATGGTCATTGTATTTAAGTAAGATTTTGTTTCTATCAATTTGGGAATATGGTAGCTGTCTCACAGTTTTGGGAGGAGTAAATAAGACAACAGATAGACATGTATGAAAATACTACACAGAGCACAGAACTAGTATTTGCTCAGAAATTTGTTGTAACTTGTAAACTGATAGTCATGGAGAGGGAGGCCTCTCAAAAATACTACTTCCATCATACCCTCCAATGCATAGATCCCATTTTACAAACACTAGATTACCCTGTATTATTTGCTGTAGTTCTAAATAATACTATATAGAAAAAAGGTAAATGTCAGACTGATTCTTAGAAATAGGAAGTATAACTACTTTAGTTTGTTTAAGTGTATTGAGAATAGGCCAGTTAATGAAAGAAATGTTAAGTTTCCTGTGTATTGAATTTTTCAAGTATACTTTTTCTTTTAATGACAGCAGTATTCAAAGTTGCCATACCTCTGACAACAGCCAAAAGATTCCCTTTTTTCTCAGGGGACACAGTAAACAAAAAGTTTATTTACAGTTTTGATTCACTGTCTTTTTTTGTATGTGGAATGGTTGATGCAGATAGCAAAAACACATTTCTATACTTACATAGGTTCAGGCACACCTTCATTGTCAGAAATACTTATTTTCTACATATTTGAGTAGTTTTTGCTGAATGCAATACTAAAATAATAATCACTCTCCCTACTCTGAATATTTTATCCTTGAACCTGAAAAATATTGGTTTTTTTCAGTTTAAAAAAACATAGATTTTGTTTCTACTTAAATATTACTACAGAGACTGACTTTTAATATGAGCCTATATATATAAAATTAAAATGGGATAGTATTACTTACAATGAGTCTGGAGATAATAACCTAGAAATTAGTACTATTAACCTAAAATTGGTTGCATAATCAATTGCTATAATTACAAGCTTTTCCTTCATGGCTCTGACAATTAACTTTTATTTTCTCATTGGTTCTTTGTCTTAAAGGAAGTTAAAAAGGTGAGAAAACAAACAAGGCAGATAGGCCCACTGGAGAGCTCTAGGCCCAAGCAAAATTGTCTCTGTGGTCTTAGGACATTAGTAGAAAAGTAAATTAAGGCAATCTGATAGGGAACAAGAATTCTGTCAATCAGGCTCAAGATTTTGTGCTGTGTCCATAAACTTTGTTTACTGTAGGGTTTTATGAGTTGTAACCTGCTCTTGCAGTCTGTTAATGAGGCTAAATCTTACTACTTGAGAATTGAATTACAGCACACCTCTGGGCTAATGGTTATAAACAGAAACTCCCATTAGGGCTGCATTCTGATTTGTTCATTTGCATTTTTTCTATTGTGTAGAGAACAATGATGGGTAAATAAGCACAAACAAACAATTTACATGGAAATTGATAAAGTGTTGGTAATTAGTATTTAGAGTTGGTTTTATTAATGATTGCCTGCTTTAAATTACACTCTTGGTAAGCTCTCAGAAACATTTGCACATGGGAGTATTATTGGGAGGTGGGAGGTAAAGCTGAGGGGAAGTGATGGCTTGTGAGAAAAAAAAAGATATGTTCCCATTTCATATTCAGAAAGGTGCAATCATTTATTTCATTTTAACTTAGTTAAATTGACCCAAGACCACTTCATCTTAGTCTGAATCATGGAAGTCCAGCTCTGTAAGAAGTTTTTATTCACGCAGCGAAATTCAGTTAAACCAAGTTGCCTAAGGCAGGTTAAATAATGGTTTTTATTAGTGCTCTTAACTTTTCTTAAGTTTGAAAGATGAAAGTTTAGTAAAAGCTCATTTTTCCTCAGATGGTCATGTAATTTGATAGTTTGGGGATCAAATAGTTTGGTGGTAAGAAGAAAGGCTCTGGAGTTAGGTAGACATGAACTGAACTGGCTCTGACATCAGTTCTAGCTGTGACCTTGTGACTCCAAATATTCTCATTGATAAAAATAGGGTTATTAAAATTAAATGAGAACATAAAAGCTCAGGAAGTATCAGCAACCATCACCAAAATTAGCATTATCAAGTCTACATTTACTTTGATACCTGGTACATTTTCCAAGTTCATAGTGGGGCAAGGTGTTCTGGTGCAGCAGGGACTCCTGGATCTGGTATGGGGTGCCTGATTCCTGCCTGCCACACTCCTTCCCTTCGAGCCTCCTGCAGGTGTGCCTGGGGGAAGGCAGCAGATGAAGGATTAAGTACATGAATCCTGGCTACTCAGGTGGGAGACAAGAGTGGAGATTTGAACTCCTGACTTCGACCTGGCCCAGCCTCAACTGTTGTGGGCATTTGGGGAGTGAACCAGTGAATGGAAGATCTGTCTCTCTTTCTCTCTCTTACTCTGCCTTTCAAATAAATAAATCTTTTTTTTTTTTTAAAGAAAGATTTATAGTGAACTAAAGGTTTTTGAATGTTAACTTTAGCATCTTCTGTCAAACCTTTAGCATCTTCTGTTAAACTTTACCCACTGCATACTCCCTCACATCTAAATAAACTTGTATCTCCAAATGCTAAGAAAATTTCCCTTGAATGTTAGACCTCTTTTCTTTTGTCCCTATCACAGTACTCATCCTAGGAGGCCTAACGTCTCATCTCTTTCCTTCCTTTTCCTAGGATTCTTTTTTTTTTTTAATAATAATAATTTTTGAAAGGCATAATGATAGATTTCCCATTCACTAATTGACTCCCCAAATGCCTGCAACAGCCTAGGCTGTGCCAGACTGAAGCTAAGAGCCAGGAACTTCATCTCGGCCTCCAACATTGGATGGCAAGAACCCAAAATCTTGTGCTACCTAGGCACATTAGCAGAAAGCTGAATCAGAGGGAATTGAACCAGGAGCTCTTATATGGGATGCGGGTATCCCTAACAGTGGGTGTTAAGCTATTACACCACAACACCCATCCCAGGATTCTTAGAACAACTTTTATCATAAGTACAAGTATATTATAGAAAGTTAGAAAACACAGATAAAAGCAAATATAAATATCACATTTCAAAACCCAGAAATCTCCATTATGACAAGTTAGTGTTTGCCCTTCGAATTTTTTCTTTGTATCTATATGTATATGTGTGTGTTTATTTTTCTAAGATAGCAAAATATGGTTATTACTATATCAATTGTATTTTTTAAAAAGATTATTTATTTGAAAGGTAGAGCTGCAGAGGCAGAGAGAGAGAGAGGTCTTCCATCTGCTGGTTCACTCCCCAAATGGATACAATTGCTGGAGGTGGGCTGATCCAAAGCCAGGAGCCAGGAGCTTCCTCGAAGTTCCCCTTGTGGGTGTAAGGGCCCAAGAACTTGGGCCATCTTCTGCTTTCCCATAGCAGAGAGCTGTATCGAAAGTGGAGCAGCTGGGACTCAAACCACTGCCCATATGGGATGCCAGCACTGCAGACAGAGGCTTTACCTGCTATGCCACAGCGCTGGCCCCTCAACTGTTTTTTCAAGTTATGTTTCCTCTATGTTAATAATATGAGCATATCTGATTTTAAAAAATTGCTCCACATTGGCCGGCGCCGCGGCTCAATAGGCTAATCCTCCGCCTGCAGCACCGGCACACCGGCTTCTAGTCCCGGTCGGGGCGCCGGATTCTGTCCCAGTTGCCCCTCTTCCAGGCCAGCTCTCTGCTGTGGCCCAGGAGTGCAGTGGAGGATGGCCCAAGTGCTTGGGCCCTGCACCCACATGGAAGACCAGGAGAAACACCTGGCTCCTGGCTTTGGATCAGCCAGTGCGCCGGCTGCAGCAGCCATTGAGGGGTAAACCAACGGTAAAAGGAAGACCTTTCTGTCTGTCTCTCTCTCTCACTGTCCACTCTGCCTGTCAAAAAAAAAATTAAAAAAAAAAATTACTCCACATTATCCTTTATAGTATTTGTCCAAACTAGTATCTAACCTAAGATTAATGATGGCAGTTGGTTAATTGTTTGTCTGTATGTTGCATTTTCCTAATTCTGATTTGTTAAAGTGACTAGGCCAGTTACATGAATATCTGACCTTCTGAAATTTTTTTTTTTACTGCTTTCTTGTAGTGTCATTTGTCATGTTTCTGTAACCTCTGTGTTTATGATAACCTGAAATTGTATCTAAAGGCTTGGTAGATTCACTTTAAACATTTGGACTAGAATGTTATAGATGGCATGCATTTCATGTGCTTCACATAAAATATGTATAACATGTAGTTGAACCACATTAATTAAGCTAAGAGCAATCCTTAAACTCATGATCTATAATCTCTTATCTAGTTCTTACCGCTTCATTTACAAATTAAGTTTCACCTTGAAACTAAAAGTAATCTGCATGATTTTTTTAAAGATTTATTTTATTTGAAAGGCAGTTAGAGAGAGAAAGATCTTCCATTTGCTGATTCACTCCCCAAATGGCCACACGGCCAGAGCTCGGCCAGTACTGGGCCATATGGAAACCAAGAGCCATGAGCTTCTTTCTGGTCTCCCACTTGGGTGCAGGGGCACAAGCTCTTGGGCCATTTTCCACTGCTTTCCCAGGGAAAGCAGGGAGCTGGATCAGAAGTGGAGCAGCCAGGAATCGAACTGATGCCCATATAGGATGCCGGCACTCCAGGTAGTGGCTTCACCTGCTACACCACAGTGCTGGCTCACGTATGGTGTTTCTTAAGCATATGTTCCAATTATTGTTGCTGTGTAATAGACTGCCCCAAACTTAGTATAGTAAAAAATCATTGTGGTATACTCCAAATTCTGTGGTTCAGGACTTCAGACAGGACATATGGGAATGTCTTGTCTCTATCTCATATTGTCTGAGGCCTCAGCTGGGATGATCTGAACAGCTGGGATAACTCAAAATAGCTGGAGACTGAGATTATCTGAAGTTTTCTTCATTCTTGTGCCTGATACCTAGACTAGATAACCCAAAGCCAGATGTGACTGGGACTATTGACAGACATCTGCACACAACTCATGCTTCTTACAGCATAGCAGCTGGGCCAAAAAGAATAGAGAATGCAAATGTTTTAAGAGAACTAGACAGAAGGAATAGGGCTTTTCCTGCCCTAGCCTTAGAAATCACCTGTAACACTTCCACGTTCTGTTGATTCTATACAAGTCACTAAAGCTGGCCCAGAGGAATTAAACTCCATCTCTTATAAAGGGAGTGCTACTGTGCCATTTTTTGAGGATACTCTCTGTGCAGCATAATATGAATATCCAGTTCCCCAGCAGACAATTACCTCAGGGCTTTAATAATAGTTAATAATCCTTGCCTGAATCATTCATTACGACTCACAAAGTGATGTTTTTACAATTCTACTTTTTTTGGCATTCATTAGCTGATACTGTTTTTATAAAGTAGAGCTTTCTTTCATTGATTGGTACTATTTACCCTAAAATTCAGTTTCCACTGGAAAAACAAGATAAATAATTGAGTCTTTCCTGTTAATTACTGATTTTCAAAACTTATTTCAAAAGCTGTCTCAAATGGTAACAAGAGTTTTTACATCTCACTTTTTGAATATCATGGACTTGAATTTTCATTGTTTCAGTGTGTGATTTTATTGATTGAATTCATTGTAGTCAT
Source organism: Lepus europaeus (assembly GCF_033115175.1). NCBI lineage: Eukaryota > Metazoa > Chordata > Mammalia > Lagomorpha > Leporidae > Lepus > Lepus europaeus. The sequence continues at coordinate 58,755,856 of NC_084839.1, forward strand.
TAATCTTTTTGATGATGAAATTGTCCCAGTCTGTCTATGGGAGCTTTAAGCTTGTGTCTGGGTCCTCATTAACTTACCCCATTACTTTTGACAGCTTTCCTCATTTGTAGCCATTTCAGGGTCTCTGAAATAGTTTCCTATACTTCAGTTTCACCCATCCCATTTCTAGGCTTGTCCCTAATGCTGTTCGTTACCAAGTTTGGTTATGCCTTTTAAATTTTCAGACTCATTAATCTCTAAAATTTCTTGCCATTCATTATTCCTTTTTTCTTGAAAGCCACTTCTACTTTGATTCTCATGATATGTGAGTGCTCCTGTTCTCCTCCCCCTCTCTATCTCCTTTTCCTTTTCTAATCTAGATGTAGGTGTTTTCCATGTTTTAGTCAGTAGCCCTTTTTCTTTATAATACCTTATCAGGTTCCTTCATTTATTCCTATAACTTACTGTTTTATAGTCCTAGTTTGACCTCACATCCTAGCATTTCCTAAGTACCTGTTAACATCTTTAATCAGATGTCCTGCCAGCTCTTCAAATGTCTGTCTCATTCAGACTTCCTCTACCTTCCTTTTTATAGTTCTTTTTAGTTTTTCTGTTTCTATTATTAGTGCCACAGTTCTACTAGTTACCCAAGTTTAAAACTCTGAGTCATCTTTTTCCTCCCTCCACATCTTAATCTGTTACTAAGAATTAGTATAGATACTAATTCTACCTTTAATATATTTCTTACACCATCCTACTCTTGGATCTCATTATAGCGTCCTTGAGTCATACAAGATCCTCCTGGTCTCTTTTCAGTCCCTCTATGCTAACTTATCTTGTGCACTGTTGCGAGATTAATTTTCCATACATCTCTGGTTGGTCAATCTGCCAGACCTAAAAATCAAAAAGACATGCACATTAAAAATAAAAACAAACTTTTAGTAGTTTCTTTGGTCTTTAGAATAAAATTAAAACATTTGTAGTGTTAGAGCCTTTAAAGTATCTACCTAGGTTTGTATTTCTTGCCTTGTCTATTACCATATTTGTGCTACACTCACGCAGATTATATTTTGCCCTTTCCCCCCAATATTGTTTATTACTTAAATGTATTTGTGCTATTTCTACCTCTCAGTCTCTCCTACATTGACCAGTCTAACCACCAATTCCCAACTCTGCTTTCCAAATCCTACTCATTCTTCAGGCCCAACTCAAAAATGTTGATGCTTTCTGTTTGCCCCTGAGCCAAAAATATTCTTTCTTTCTTCTTAACTCTTACTTACATCTTTTATTTTTCATTTGTTTCAAAGAGAGGCAGAGCAAGTACCCTTTTGCTGGTTCACTCCCCAAAAGTCTGCAGTGGCTGGTGCTTGGGTGGATGGAAGTCAGGATCCTAGAATACAATCCAGGTCTCCCACAACAGTGGCAGAAACCCAAATACTTGAGCCATCACTACTGCCTCCTACGGTCCATGTTAGCAGTAAGCTAAAGTTAGCAGCCAGAGCTAGGTGTTGAACCAAGTCACTTCATTGTGTGATGCTAGTGACCTAACTGGCATCTTAACCACTAGGCTAAACATCTGCCCTTCTTGCAGCATTTTGATCATACTTCCTTATTGTATCTACTGTATCTTTCCCTCTGTCTCATATTCTTTTTGAGATCATAAGTATTAAATGTTAATGCCTAGGCACTGACATTGTGGTATAGCAGGTAAAACCACCACCTGCTATGCTGGCCTCCCATATGGGCACTGATTTGAGTCCTGGATACTCCACTTCCATTCCAGCTCCCCCCTAATGTTACTGGGGAAGCAGCAGAGGACAACCAGGAACTTGGGCCCCCCCACTCCAATGGGGGACTGAAAGTAGCTCTTGGCTCCTAGCTTTCGACTGGCCCAGGTCTGGCCATTGAGGCCATTTAGGGAGTGAACCAGCAGGTAGATCTTTCTCTCTCTCTATCTTTACCCCTCTCTCTCTGACTATGCCTTTCTAATAAATAAATCTTTTAAAAAATTTTTCCATGCTTAAAATTTTTACAGCAGTGATAGTAGTGCCAAAGTATGCCATAAAGACCAGAGACTCAAAGATAAATCAGATACAGTTCCTGCCTTCAAGTAGTCAATTCTAATGAGAAGGGAGCATCTCCACAGAGTTATAATGAAACACATACACAGACACACACACACACACAGAACACTATAGTAATATAGAGGAAGAAGCACTTTATTCCTCTGTGGGGAAGAGGGAAGATTCAGTGTATTTAAACTGGATCTTGAAGAATGAGTAGGAATTGAGTAAGTTGAAAGAAGCACATTTCATGAAGAGGAAATAACATATTCTAAGCCACAGGTACATGAAGCTACATGACATAAGCAGTTCTGTATGAATAAATGCAAAGTTTTATGGAGGTTAGGAGATGTTAAGGGAAGATAACTGTGCAAAGATATATTAGGGCCAGATAATTTATTCTTTGTTTTGTCTTAGTAATGCCTTAGTGTATATCTTTCTGGTATACAAAGCAATTTCACATCCACTACTTGTGATTTATAACATTTTGTTAGTAGTCAACAGCTATCTTTGTTTTTTAATTGTGGTTTTAATTATTTTAAATCTAAAAAATCATGTAAGATTTTGGTTTCTTCAATGTATATCCGGGAAAAGTGGGAGTAACCAAAAAAGAATTTCACATCACTATTGGTTTATTGTTGGTTGTTTTTAAATCAGAATTGTATGCAGATGTACTATCCCCTCTCTTATTCCAGCCCCCTGAAAATACTATTTCTTATATTTATCAACATAGGGTAGTGATATTTTCTGGTATCAGAAATGCCTTAGCCAGTGCTATTTGCATTTATTAGACAGTATCAGGTTAAATTGTATTCTTTTTAAAAATAAGTTATTAATTGAAATTCTGTTCTCAGAATTTTCTATACACCTGATTATTTATTAATAATTAGTAATTCCCATTATTTTCTCAGTGACATGTATTACCAAACATTATTTAATTTTAATTTTAATGGATATTTTAATACAGTAATTTGTGTTTTTTAAAAACTGTTTCTAGAATGTCTTTTTAAAATGGTGTGACATCCAACTGATATAGAGCATCCTATTTATAATGTGGGCCAAGCACCATGCTGTAAACCAGTTACTATCATGATGATCAGATTGAAAATGAAATTGCATTTCTGTCAATTACTGAGTTGGCAACTGTTCAATATATCTTAGCAGCAAGATGAAGAGCGACGTCGGCAGCTGAGAGAGAGAGCTCGTCAGCTAATAGCAGAAGCTCGATCCGGAGTGAAGATGTCAGAACTTCCCAGCTATGGTGAAATGGCTGCAGAAAAGTTGAAAGAAAGGTCAAAGGCATCTGGAGGTGAGTTAAAGAATCTTGTATCATATTCTACAGACAACCCAGAAATCCACGGTGGACCTTTTGGGACTTTTTATTTTTTCTTCAAAATGTTCCATCAAAAACGTAAAGTTTCTATCCTATTGATATATTGCAAAAAAGCTAGAGGAAGCATAGCAAATCTGAAAATAACTTTCTGTTTTCAAATCAGCTTTTGGCTTAATTTTTAACAACTCAAAAAATTATAATCCTGGAATATGCTTTATTAGAAAACTCACATAGACTTTGATTTGTTGGACTCCATGATGTCTCATTAATTGTATTAAGAATAGGTGAAATGCAATCAAGTTTTCTACATCTGGTTCATAGGATCTATTGGTGGTGAGCTTTGGCATGGAAGATTTTCAGTTTGAACAACATCTTTAGAAATTAGCTTTAATGATATTCTGGCATTATGGCCTGATATATAAGAATTTTAAATATGTCTTCTATTAATTTCTTCTTCATCTCCTTATTCTCCTTATTCTGAGAGAGTCTTCTTCAGTGTCTATAGAGATTATTCTAAGCTCAATGTTAAGACGAGGAATATATACATGAATAGAATTTTGATTTTGCCTCTCAGTATTCATCTTTATTATCTTTAATATGGAACTTTTTGTGTTTTTTTTTTAAGAGGAGTAAATTCAAGATGCTGTGGGCTTTTTATTTCAAAAATATATGATCTATTTATCTACCAAAACATGCCAGGTACTTATCCTGAGTTAATCTTAGTATGTTAAGTTCACCCTAAAGAGTAGGCAAGTAAGGACTTGAAAAAGACCTTAGAGGGCTAAAACAAAGGCAAGTTATATTTCTAAGTCAATCATAAGTTTCTTCAAAGTAAACTGAAAGTTACTGCTGCTATTTCTTACCAATTCCTTAAATTAAGAGCTTACTGTTGAAGAGAATTCTAGCTAATGCCTATGGTATCTAACCTTCTATCCCATAAATTTGAAAGCTTCTTCTTCAAACAGCTGTTTATCTGTCCCTCTGGTCTTCTCAGGATGTTTATATGATAGTTAAAACCTCCATCTGACCTTTCTAACTCCTTTAATAATTTTATTGGAATTTTTACACATTGCTACTGTAGTGTTATAATAGCATCAGTAACCACAGCTACATTTATATAACTTATAATTTGATTTCACTTACCTTTAATAACAAGGTGGATTTTTATCACAAAAATTACAGATATTCTAAATAAGTCTTAAAAATCTTTGTCTCCTTGTATCTGTGAGTGATAGAGAAAAAAACATACTTTGTATCCTCTGGATATATTGCCCTAAAGCTACTAATGCCACCTTCCTATAACATGGTAAAGCCATATAAGAAAATGATAATTGCAAATGGAAAGGCATCCAATGTCTCTTCTTCCACTGGCAAGCAGATAACAATGCTAAGTGAGTTGTAAACTCTGAGAAGGGTAAGCATTTAAAAGTTTTATTTAATTAATGGTATGGGATTGGTCAGCTATGTAGGTATCTGATTTTTATAATCGATCTCTGGTGAGATTGAGCCAGGACTAGACTAGGCAAAGAGACTGGTATCTTCCTTACATGATAAAAAGAGGAAGTGAATCCTGAATTTGACATCATTCAACACTCAGAGTAAATAAAGTAAGTAAAGTCTAAGGAAGGATTGGAACTGTGGAGTTGGCAAGAAAATACATACTAAAACAGGGAAAGCTAGGTGACATTAAGAAGGGCAGATAACTTATGAGAACCTGATGCAGAGTCAGGTTCTCTATTCCCTGAAGAGACCTAGTGACCAGGATTTATTTCTCCCATAGAATGCAGTATACCACCTTTCTCTCTGTCTCTCTGTCTCTCTCTCTCTCTCATTCTCTCATTGTCCACTCTGCCTGTCAAAAAAAAAAAAAAAAAAAGTTTAAAAAGAATGCAGTATACCAAGGATGTTGGAAGCAGCCGAATTTCACATGGTAGGCTCTTTAAAAAAATATATTATTATTATTATTATTTACTCGGAAGGCAGAGTTACAGAGAGAGGAGGAGGAGAAGAGAGGAAGAGAGAGAGATCCTCCATCTATTGGTTCATTCCCCAAAGGGCAGCAACAGCCGGGGCTGGGCCAAGCCAAAGCCATTAGCCAGGAGCTTCTTCCCATGTTGGTACAGGGGCCCAAGTTCGTGGGCATTCTTACGCTGCTTTTCCAGGCCATAGCAAGGAGCTAGATCAAAAGTGGAGCAGCCGGATCTTGAACTGGTGCCCAAATGGGATGCTGACATTGCAGGCAGAGGATTAACCTGATACAACGCAATTCCAGCCCCTACATGATAGGCTCTTATGAGAGGTAAGGTTGACCTAAGACAAGTGGAACAGGCCTATTCCATGTCCTCAGCAGTGGGTCTTGTGTTGCCTGTCTTCATACAGGAATATGAATCAAACCAGGTCTACTCTGGTCTCAAGATCTAAGCTGTAGCTATTGAGAATAGGAATTGGAAAGAGATTTTAGGACAAGTAAAGAGGATAGAATTTTAGGCTGAAATTCAGCCTTTTTTTTTTTTTTTTTTAAGATTTATTTATTTACTTGAATGAGTTACACAGAGAGAGGAGAGGCAGAGAGAAAGAGGAGGGGGGGGTCTTCCATTCGCTGGTTCACTCCCCAATTGGCCTCAATGGCCGGAGCTGTGCCCATCTGAAGCCAGGAGCCAGGAGCTTCTTCCAGATCTCCCACATGGGTGCAGGGGCCCAAGGACTTGGGCCATCTTCTACTGCTTTCCCAGGCCATAGCAGAGAGCTGGATTGGAAGAGGTGCAGCCTTGACTAGAACCAGTGCCCGTATAGGATGCCGGCACTTCAGGCCATGGCATTAACCCACTGCGCCACAGAGCAGGCCACATTCAGCCATTCTTATATTTGCACTTATCTATTGAGCAGTGTCAGCTACTAGGCAAGGCCAGGATTTAAAAACTTTCTGGATATGCCAAATACTTTAGCCTTTGCAGGCTATATTATCTCTCTCCCAAGTACTGAACTTTGCCTTTGTAGCCTGAAAAGAGCCTTGAACAATGGACATGGCTGTTATTTTCCCCTAGAAAGGCAGCAGACTGGATTTTGTCCCTGGTCTTTACTTTGCTGACTTTTTCATTGCTAAATCAGAATTTGTTTGGGTTCACAAGAGTCTAGATTTTAAATGAAAATGTCCCTGATGAGATTGATAAGTCAGAAGAAACAGTAAATTAATGTTGGGGCCGGTGCTGTGGCACAGTGAGTTAATGCCCTGGCCTGAAGCACCAGCATCCCAAATGGGCACCGGTTCGAGACCCAGCTGCCTTACTTCTGATCCAGCTCTCTGCTCTAACCTGGGAAAGCAGTAGAAGATGGCCCAAGTCCTTGGGTTCCTGCACCCGTGTGGGAGACCCAGAGGAAGCTCCTGGCTCCTGGCTTCGGATCAGCGCAGCTCCGGCTGTTGTGGCCAATTGGGGAATGAACCATTGGATGGAAGACCTTTCTCTCTCTCTCTCTGCCTCTCCTTCTCTGTGTAACTCTGACTTTCAAATAGATGAATAAATCTTAAAAAAAAAAAAAAAGTAAATTAATGTCTGCTCTTCTGATGTCTAGTCAGAATCATCAGGTCTGAGGAAAAAAAATTTTACTATGAAATAATGTGAAAAGAAGAGAGAAAAATAATTTGACACCAGCCTAGAAGGGATAGTAGGATGGGAAGATTTTAGAAGCCATAGTCCATAATCAAAAGGCAAGAGAGGGTAGTGGAAAGTTGACATAAGGTGGAAGCACAGCCATAGGAATGTGTTAAAGATGTTCACCCCCAAACTCACTGCTTAAATTACTTGACAAATCTTACTTTTTTCATTTCTCAAGCAGCAACCAGGCTCAATGGGTAAAGGAAACTTAGTGAGTTTGAGATCAGGTGTCTTCAGCTTCATGGTAGCCACACAAAGTACATGCAAGGCATTTTGGGGCATGTATAGCCATGTATTCAAGCAGCCTACTGTGACAGTATTGCAAACAGAAGCAATCTAATTCTTGTGTGAATGACAGAAACACACTTGTCCTTAGGAGCAATAGCCAAGGTACTTCTGGACATAGGGTTTATGGGAGCATCAGGTGATAGTATATTGTGCTGCACTTGTTTTTTGAGTTTCTACATAATAAAATTAAACCTGTAGTGGCTTCATTTTATTTATTTTTTTAATTTATTTTCCCCCCAAAAAAACCTTTTATTTAAGGAATACAGACTTCATGCATTTTATAAGTACAACGTTAGAAATGCAGTGGTTTTCCCCACCATACCCACCCTCCCACCCACTTTCCCACCTCTCCACCTCTTCCCCCTCCTATTCTCATTCTCCACTAAGATCCATTTTTTATTAACTTTATACACAGAAGACCTCTAATTTTTTTTTAATTGACAGATAGAGTTAGACAGTGAGAGAGAAAGACAGAGAAAGGTCTTCCTTCCATTGGTTCACCCCCAAATGGCTGCTACGGCTGTCACTGCACTGATCCGAAGCCATGAGCCAGGTGCCCTCTCCTGGTCTCCCATGCGGGTTCAGGGTCCCAAAGCACTTGGGCCATCTTCCACTGCCTTCCTGGGCCACAGCAGAAAGCTGGACTGGAAGAGGAGCAACCATGACCAGAACCCGGCGCCCATATGTGATGCCAGCGCCGCAGGCAGAGGATTAGCCAAGTGAGCCACGGCGCCAGCCCCACACAGGAGGCCTCTATTAAGTAAACAGTTCAACAATTTGCACAGAAAACAAAGAACAAAACAAAACAAAATTGTTCCTCAATACTCAAGACAAGGGCTATTGAAAGTCATTACATCTTTTTTTATTATTATTAATGAATGTTTAAGATTTATTTATTTATTTTATTTATTTATTTTGACAGGCAGAGTGGATAGTGAGAGAGAGACAGAGAGAAAGGTCTTCCTTTTTGCCATTGGTTCACTCTCCAATGGCCGCTGCGGCCGGTACATCCCGCTGATCCGATGGCAGGAGCCAGGTGCTTCTCCTGGTCTCCCATGCGGGTGCAGGGCCCAAGCACTTGGGCCATCCTCCACTGCCTTCCCGGGCCACAGCAGAGAGCTGGCCTGGAAGAGGGGCAACCGGGATAGAATCTGGCACCCCAACCGGGACTAGAAGCTGGTATGCCGGTGCTGCAGGTGGAAGATTAGCCTGTTAAGCCATGGCACCGGCCTCAAAGTTATTATATCTTGAAGTTAATTTTGCTTCTTTTTTTTTTTGAAACTTAATTAACTTTAAAGAAGCAGTCAAGAATGATACATCTTTTGAGAGCACTTTGATAAAATTATAATACAACGCTCTGAGGACAGAGGTCCTGTGTGGCAAGTTAGTACACAGTGACTCTTGTTATTAATTTAACAATTAACATTCTTATGTATGATGTCAGTGATCACCTGAGGCTCTTGACATGAGCTGCCTAGGTTATGGAAGCCTTTTGAATCCACAAACTCCGTCACTATTTAGACAAGGCCATAAGTAAAGTAGAAGTTCTTTCCTCCCTTCAGAGAAAAGTACCTCCTTCTTTGATGACCACTTCTTTCCACTGAGGTCTTACCCACTGAGGTCCTTCATATAGGACATTTTTTTGCCACAGTGTCTTGGCTTTCCATGCCTAAAATACTCTTGTGGGTTTTCAGCCTGTCCAGAATGCCTTAAGGGCTGACTCTGAGGTCAGAGTGCTATTTAAACTGATTGTCATTCTATGAGTCTGCTGTGTTGGAGCATTCCCTTCTTTTTAACTCTATTATTATTACCAGACCCTTAATCATATCCGTATGACCACTTTAATATTTAAGATGGCATTTTTACTACCAAGCTTAAGGGGACTTGAGGTCCAATGGCAAATTTTTAAACTGTACCCTTGGAAGTAAGTCCATAAGAATATATGCAGACCTATACAGCTTGACAGTTACAACATCATACACTTCATAATTACAACTTTAGGATTATGGTGATTCTTCCCACTGTGCCCCCCCCCCACCCATACCCCCAACCCCTCTTCCTCTTCCCTCTCTTATCTGACTCTTACTTTTTACTGAGATCAATTTTCAATTGACTTTATACACATATATTTAACTCTATGTTAAGTAAAGAGTTTAACAAATTTTATTAAAAAAAAAACTGTTCTTCAACAGTAAAGACAAGGTCTGTTCAAGTCATTTTTTTCTCAGAGTATCAATTTCACTTCTATAGATTGCCTTTTAGGTATTCTATTAGTTATCACAAGTCAGGGAGAACATGTGGTATTTGTCCCTTAGCGACTGGCTTATTCACTAAGTATGATGTTTTCCAGATGCATCCATTTTGTTGTAAATCACTGGATTTCATTTTTTTTTTACTGCTGTGTAGTATTCCATAGTGTACATATCCTATAATTTATTTATCCAGTTTTCAATTGTCAGGCATTTAGGCTGATTCCATGTCTTAGCTATTGTGAATTGAGCTGCAATAAACATGGGGGTGCAAATAGCTCTTTCATATGCTGATTTCATTTCCCTTAGGTAAATTCCCAGGAGTGAGATGGCTGGGTCATTTGGTAGTTCTATATTCAGATTTCTAAGGTATCTCCATACTGTCTTCCATAATGGCTTTACCACTTTACATTCCTACCAGCAGTGGATTAGGGTACCTTTTAGCCCACATCCTCACCAGCATTTGTTGTTTGTTGATTTCCATATGAAAGTCGTTCTAAGGGGGATGAGATGAAACCTCATTGTGGTTTTTATTTGCATTTCCCTGATGGCTAGTGATCCTGAGAATTTTTTTGTGTGTCTATTATGGCCTCATTTTATAATCCTCATCCTGTTTGACAATTTTGGACTAAATTTATGGGTCTTAATTAGCAAGGTGAAAGTATTTAAGGCAAAGTTTAGTGTTTTTGTTTTTTAGTTGTATATGATATTGTGATATTATAGCATGAAATTCAGCTACCTTATTTTAAGATGATATTTCATAGTATGTGATATATATACATATTGTTTTTTATGTTTTATATTTTTATGTGTATTTATTCCATAGCTATCACAGTAACTTGAATTATGATAGGACAATTTAACTTTAAACTGAAATTTTTGCCTTTCATTGATTAAGATAAAATAATATACTTTGTTTTACATATTAAATTAATAAGTATCTTTTGTATATTGTACATAAGAATGTGTACTTGAATGGTCCTTACTGTTTTCAATTATGATAAATAGATTTATCTAAATTTATTGAACAAATAAAATCCTACAGATCTTCAATAATTTTTATTTTCAGTTTCTATTAACATATTTGTATTGTGTTTTCTGTATTTTATTTGATTATTGTAGAATAGCTTGTAAAATGGTTTATAAGGACATTTACTGAGAATCAAAAAATAATATACAAGTAGGAAATTTTTTCTTAAAACATTTTTAATGATAACCTCAGCATTTTTTTTAGAATTGCAGAAATTTTTTTAAAGATTTACTCAGTTATTTGAAAAGCAGAGTTACAGAGAAACAGAGGGAAAGACACACAGAGAGAGCAAGCTCTTCCATCTGGTGGTTTATTCACCAAATGGGTGCAATGGCTGGCTTGGGCTGGCCAAAGCCAGGATCCTAGACTCCGTGCAGGTCTCCCATTTGGTTGGCAGGGGTCCAAGTACTTGGGCTATCTTCTGCTACTTTCCCAAGCACAGTAGCAAGAAGCTGAATCAGAAGCTGGGACTTAAACCAGAACCTGATATGAATTGCTGGTGTTGTGCCATAACTCTGGCCCCCAAATATTATTTTTCTTTACCCTGTCACCTTATGTATTGGTTTCATTTCCTTTTCCTGTAAATAGTTAATGTATGACTGACCTTATTTTTGTGCCATTAATCATATCATTGGGATTCCTGTTTCGGCTTAAAGTATTATGTAATGTCAGCTGGAATGCTTTTCCACATTCCAGTGCGTATCTAATCTCCTCTTACCTTTTCTTTTTTAAAGATTTATTTATTTATTTATTTATTTGAAAGGCAGAGTTACAGACAGAAAGAGGGAGAGACAGAGAGAAAGAGATCTTCCATCCACTGGTTCACTCCCCAAATGGCCACAGGTGGGAGCCAGGAGCCAGGAACTTCTTCCAGGTCTCCCACAGGGTTTAGGGGCCCGAGGTCTTTGGCCATCTTCGGCTACACTTCCAGGCACATTGGCAGGGAGCTGGGTTGGAAGTGGAGCATCCAGATCTTGAACTGATGCCCATATGGGATGCTGGTGTTGCAGGCTGCAGCTTTACCCACCACACCACAGTGCCACCCCTCCTTTCACCTTTTCCTGCACGCATAATGCATGCCATACTTGCTGAACAGTCCCTATTGTATAATGGCCCTCTAGTTTACTTTCTGCCTTGCTTACCTTCTGGATTTACAGTGGTTAACCATAAATATATTATATATACACAGACACACACACATACACAAATATGCAGTATCAAAACACACATGCATGCCTGCAGACATATGCACGTATAATTTAGTTCTGGTAGACTGCTTTTAGAGCATTTCTATCGGTGTTAGGAAATGTGTAACATTAACAGTTGAAAAGAATGCAAGATTCATTGTAAAACTGAAGTCACTGAATGGAAGAAAGTAGAAAATCATTCTTAAGAAGATCTGAGCTGTATAGGAGATCAATTTTTACTCTTGCCCTCCCAAACAGTAATCCTTTTATCTAAGGCTGGCAATACATATACAAACATTCAGTTAGCCCACTCATCATTACTTTTGAGTGTTAGTGTAAATAGAGATTTTGTTTAGCCTGGAAATAATGTGAATATCACCTGTTGAACATTTACAGAAACCTGGCACTGTTTATGTAGAAAAAATGTACAATGTCCTATATATCCTAGGATCCTGAAAGTACCTATATCTGTCTGGACTGAACTGTTTTTGTTTTATTTTTTAATAGTAATGCCATCATTCTAGTCACTCAGACTGTGGAGTGGATTGTGATGTCTGCTTCATCCTTGCTGTCTTCAGTATCCCTTCTCCCACAACTGAGTATCCAATTGATTTTCAAATTGTATCATACCCACTCCCAGTTCTTTTATCCTATGTTAGGTTCTCCATACTGCTTACTAGGGAGTTATAACAGTCTTAAAGCTGGATTTCCTGCCTCTGGCTTTTCTTTTCTCTAGTCCAACATGTAAGTTCAGTAAGTTTGTATGAAGGATAATGTCACAAGCATTGTAAACCACCATGCATGATCCCTAGACCATGTTTTGTGACACATAAGAAGGAATTGGAGAATATAAGCAAGGGTGACATCATAGGTATAATATTAGAGCTGTTCTAATTGATAAAAGACATAGATTTTAATGCTTATATTTTCTACTAATAAATTAAACATATTTCACAACTGGCTACAATAAGAAATTTTGGTTGAAAACTGCTTATAGGCCGGCGCCGCAGCTCACTAGGCTAATCCTCCACCTGTGGCGCCGGCACACCGGGTTCTAGTCCCGGTCAGGGCGCCGGATTCTGTCCCGGTTGCCCCTCTTCCAGGCCAGCTCTCTGCTATGGCCCCTGAGTGCAGGTGGAGGATGGCCCAAGTGCTTGGGCCCTGCACCTGCATGGGAGACCAGGAGAAACACCTGGCTCCTGGCTTCGGATCAGCGCGATGCGCTGGCCGCAGTGCGGCGGCCATTGGAGGGTGAACCAACGGCAAAAGGAAGACCTTTCTCTCTCTCTCTCTCTCTCTCTCTCTCACTGTCCACTTTGCCTGTCAAAAATAAATAAATAAATAAAACAAAACAAAACATTAAAAAAAAAAAAGAAAACTACCTATAGAGATTGCTGTTCAGGTAATCTTCTAAAGACAGTGCTGAACATGTTAGAGCACCAATGTCACTCCATTCCTACCAACTAAAATTTAAACTTCACATTCTTCCCTTGTGAGCTTTCTGCAGTTTTTCCTTTTAAGTTGTGCTTCCCTTTAAGTTTGCTTAAGCCAAACAGGATTTTTTTTTTTTTTAACTAATCACAGACTGTGATTTTTTTTTTTTTTTTTTTTTTTGGACAGGCAGAGTGGAGTGGACAGTGAGAGAGAGAGAGACAGAGAGAAAGGTCTTCCTTTGCCGTTGGTTCACCCTCCAGTGGCCGCCGCGGTTGGCGCGCTGCGGACGGCGCACCGCGCTGATCCGAAGGCAGGAGCCAGGTGCTTCTCCTGGTCTCCCATGGGGTGCAGGGCCCAAGCACTTGGGCCATCCTCCACTGCACTTCCTGGCCACAGCAGAGAGCTGGCCTGGAAGAGGGGCAACCGGGACAGGATCGGTGCCCCGACCGGGACTAGAACCTGGTGTGCCGGCACCGCAAGGCGGAGGATTAGCCTAGTGAGCCGCGGCGCCGGCCCCAAACAGGATTTTAAACCAAGCTGTACGCCAGCACTGTGGCTCACTAGGCTAATCCTCTGCCTGCAGCACCGGCAACCCAGGTTCTAGTCCCGGTCGGGGCGCCGGATTCTGTCCTGGTTGCTCCTCTTCCAGTCCAGCTCTCTGCTGTGGCTCAGGAAGGCAGTGGAGGATGGCCCAAGTGCTTGGGCCCTGTACCTGCATGGGACACCAGGAGGAAGCACCTGGCTCCTGGCTCTGTAGCGGCCATTTGGGGGGTGAACCAACGGAAGGAAGACCTTTCTCTCTCTCTCTCTCACTGTCTAACTCTGCCTGTCAAAAAAAAAAAAAAAAAAACCACAAGCTGTAAACATCTGCCTATTGCTGCTTCTATGCCTTTAATGCCCTCTCATCGACTGTACCTCTTGATATTCTGTACATTTTTTTCAAGACCTAATTCAAAGGTTAGTTTTTCAAGAAACAATTCCTAGTGTCATTGGAAAAGAGTAAATTTTTTATCTCTTGAATTTATTCTATACTTTATTTTTACTCCATAACACTCAACCTATATGGTGTTGTATTCACTTGAATGTATACCTTTAAGTCAGAATAAATGCTTTATACAACTGGGTATCACCTTAACACTTAGCATACTGTTTACAATTGTATATATGATAAACAGTAAAAATTTCTTTAACAAATGAATGTTAAATGTTGTGCCTTTGCTCTAGGTTGATTACGGTCAGCAGTAATCAATGGAGGCTGATTGGAAACAATAGAATACTGCATTAGATCCCAAAGACAATTTGTAGTAAATTGCTGTGACACAGAGTGATAGTGAGGAAGTATTACAAATATTCACCTTTATAGCCCTCAGGAAATTTTTGTTAATTCATTTGTTAAACTACAAAATTATTTAGAAAAGAATTTGAGAGCAGTTAAGTTGAAGATAATAACTTTTATAAAATTACTCAAGTAACCGTGGTAAGCATAGGTGATTAGAAAAGATATCATAGAGCCAGCACTGTAACATAGTAGGTTAAGGCTCCATCTGCGGTGCCAGCATCCCATATGGGTGCGGGTTTGAGTCCCAGCTACTCCATTTCTTATCCAGATCCCTGCTAATGTCCTAGGAAAGCAGTGAAAGACGGCGCAAGTCCTTGGGTCCCTGCGCCCACTTGGGAGACCTGGAAGAAGCTCCTGGCTCCTGGCTTTGGATCAGCCCAGCTTTAGCCATTACAGCCATTTGGGGAGGGAACCAGTGGATGGAAGACCTCTCTGTCTCTCCCTCTCTCTGTAATTCTGCCTCTCAAATAAATAAATTAATTTTTTAAAAAATCTCAAATATTTTACTGAACTAATATAGCCATGTATGTTTTGGCTATTTCTATAACAATGTTTTTATCTTTGTCTTTTCTTTTTCTGTTGGGTATTTCTGAGTCTTTTGTTGTTGTTGTTGTTGTTGTTATGTTCTTTTTAAAAAAGATTGTATTTATTTATTTGAAAGACAGAGTTACAAAGAGAGATGGAAAGACAGAGAAAAAGAGAGATCTTCCATCCACTGGTTCATTCCTCAAGATGGCCACAACACCTTTGATGGGCCAGGCCTGAAACCAGGACCCTGGAACTCCATCCAGGTCTCTCCGACATGGATGGCTGCTTTCCCAGGCACATTAACAAAGAGCTGATTGGAAGTGAAGTACCCAGGAATTGATCAGGCACCCATTTGGGACACTGGGTTCGAAGGCAGTGGCTTAACCCACTGCACCACATCACTGGCCCCTTTTGTTTTCTTTTTTAAAGATTTATTTAATTTATTTGAAAGCAAAGTACAGAGAGAAAGAGAGGAAGAGACAGAGAAAAATCTTCCATCTGCTTATTCACTCCCCAAATGGCCGCAACAGCCAGAGCTGGGCCAGGCTAAAGCCAGGAACCAAGAGCTTCATCTGGGTCTCCTATTTAGGTGCAGGGGCCCAAGAACTTGGGCTATATTCTGCTGCTTTACTAGGCACATTAGCAGGGAGTGGGATCAGAAGTGGGGCAGCGAGGACACAAAGTAGTACCCATATGGGATGCTGGCATTACAGGTGGCGGCCTTACCTGTTACACCCAAACGCCAACTCCTGTTATTTTCTTTTAAATGACTTACATGGTAGTAAAAAAGTCTTTAGTAATTGTTAGCTATTATTATCAATATTAATGCTGATAATAAGTATTTACCCAGAAAGTAAAAAAATCAAAGATGTACAGTTTCAGAAAGCGATAAATACTGGGGGATTAAGCTAAAACTATAGATTTTGGAATTTTTCAGTTGGAAAAAATCTTTGAAATATTTCACTATTGAAAATTATCTGATAAAAAGTACATTGCAGAGAGTAATAGAGATATTCTTCAACTCCCAGGGCTAGACAACTCTTTTTCTAAAAGGTACATTGCCTAT
Source organism: Lepus europaeus (assembly GCF_033115175.1). Classification (NCBI taxonomy): domain Eukaryota; kingdom Metazoa; phylum Chordata; class Mammalia; order Lagomorpha; family Leporidae; genus Lepus; species Lepus europaeus. Next base: position 58,772,005 of record NC_084839.1, read on the forward strand.
CAGCAACAGAATTTAAAGCTAAATCCATCATATGCAAATAAAATTATTTTTATGCCTTTCCACATATAGAATTTAAATTAACTAATTGTATCACTAGAGTTCAAAGAGAAAAAAAAATATTTACTAGAAATCTTTAATGTCAAAAAAGATTCCATTAATTAATCATGACCTAAAACATTTTACTAAGGATTTAAAAATAGTTTAAGACATCCTCATTCCCCATATTTAATTTTGAATAGTAATATTTTTTCCAGTTTTCACTCTTCTAAGATATATTAGCTGTTTCTGAAACTTTCATTGTATAAAGGTGTTATCTTATTCTCACTCTTAAAGTATCCATTAATGTCTTAATGACTGTATTCCTTTAGTAGCAAAAAAAGTATCAAGTCTTCCTAAAAATGGCTTAAATATAGCTAGAACTAAGGAATTTCTAAGGCATGATGTGTTTCTATATGCATTTATATGTAATAAATGATAGAAAGAATGTCACAGATCAACTTTATTTTTTTCTCTTATTTATTTGAGATTACTAATAGATTACATTTTAAAATTTAGGGACTCAATGAGCTCAATGATTCAGAGACAGCATGTGGCAAAACCTTTGCATCTGCTTTGATGTGATAATTCATCTTTGACATATGAATGTAAAATATAAATGTTAATCCAGTACTGAAAAAGTAGCTTAAAACTGATTTCTTAACTTGCTATCTGTGTCACACCTGAATAACTCATTAAAATACTGTTTTTTCTGCAGTGTTTTTGAGAAATGATATAAAATATAAATAATATACTAACATTATTGCTACATGTTCCTACAGATGAAAATGATAATATTGAGATAGATACTAACGAGGAGATTCCTGAAGGCTTTGTTGTAGGAGGTGGAGATGAACTTACTAACTTAGAAAATGACCTTGATACTCCCGGTAATTTCAAATTATAAATGTTTTGTGTCCTGCTGCATGGCATACTTTATGGTTTTTGTTATCTCATCAAGAATAAGTTCTTTTTTTCTAGTTTTGCTGCATCTTATACCCTCTCAAATCAGTTAATCCACCTTCCACCAATGTTATTTTATTTTATTTTATTTTAGGTTGAATGATGAAATCAGCAATAGCATAGGAATAGGAGTTGTAGTTTGTGTTCTTTTATCACTAAGATTCACTGTTACATTTTGTTATATGAGATAGTTTGTAGGTATTCAGTAACTGGTTCCCTATTAAGCTGAACTGTTTTGGTGTGATGTTGTAAGGTATATGTGGAGTACCTATAGAATACTCCAAATGTAAGTATAAACCTTGTATCAAATTTTCTGATGTAGTTTAGGAATTGATGGTTTTGGTTATAATATTATTTTGTAAATTTTGTGCTTAAATATGACTGAAATATTGCTACTATTTTGTATATACTTAACAACCAATTACACATAATACCATACATGAAACTGCTTATATAGACTGCTATTAAATTAATCTTGTATCTAATATCAGTAAATCAGTAAATCACATGGGCAATTGAGTTTTGTAAGTCAGTTTTGTAAAACATAAAAATACTTGCTTGTGGTTCTTAATAGGTAAATGTTACAAATGCACTGCTTTTATTTTTTTTTAAAGATTTATTTTTTATTTATTTGAAATCAGAGTTACAGAGAGACAGAGAGAGAGAGAGAGAGGTCTTCCATCTGCTGGTTCACTCCCCAAATGGCTGCAAAGGCTAGAGCTGTGCCTATCGGAAGACAGGAGCCTCTTCTGGGTCTCCCATGAATGCACTGCTTTTATAAGCCAGCAGCAAGTAGCCTTCCCAAAACTTTGTTAACAGAGAGGTTCTGTAAATGCGTATTGAGTTGAATTTAGTAATGAAAGCTCTTCAATGATCTCTTTAGACTTAAAGGTAAAGTGTCAAAATCACTATTATCTATCTTTCCCTGGAAAAGAATGTTAAAAAGAATGATAGCAGACATTCTTTTTCCGGTTCAAGGCATGCCCTACAAAGCTTATCAGTTTTGTTTCTTTCCCCATTTGAATCACGCTGTTACTTCTCCAAGAAACAATTGACCAAGGTCCTCCTAATCATAAGGAACACCCCCAGAAAACCCATGCCTTTTTATCAGTGACTCTTTCATGGCTCAGTTTTTAATTATACTGTTGCTACTTAGGGCTCAGTATATTTATAACTGTACAAGTCCAAGAGAATTTTTGGATATATAGTGGTATTTATGGAAAATTTTCAAATGTTTAACTCCAAAGTAGAGCCAGCTTTTATTTCTTTCTGTTTAAAACACTACAGAACTTGGATAGGTTTGATTTTTCTTATTAAATAGATTTTGTTGTTTACCCACTCTCCAACCACAACCACCACCAAAGCTTTTATCAAAACTCCATAGCATCCTCTTTACTGCTGAGAACACCTGTAAATACTGAACTGAATGAAGTTTTAACATTCAATTTATGGAAGTATAAAATCAGTGACAATAAGTGATGCATATGTTTTTATTTTACAGGGGATTACAAAGATAAGATGAGGGAAATTTCCTACAATTAGCTATAGAAACTTTAGGAGATATTTTAAAGATTGGTTAATTTTAGTCCTGATGAGCTTGACTCTTGTCCTTTTAAAAGCTTCCTTCCTACTTAATTTATTCCAAAAAGAAAACATATTTAATCTTCCTGTTTGGAGTAAATTAATCTATTGTTCACAACTACCATGCATGTGAGTTGGTATTGGCATGTATATATACTGATTTCCCAATTCACATCTATGGTTTATTTCATGGAAATAAGAAATAGAAATGCAAACTGGAATTTGGAAGCACATAGACTATCTTATGATTTTTATCCTTGCTTTTTTCCCAAAAAATTCCTTTTTTAATATGTACATAAATGTCATAATGTTTTAATAATAAATTGTTTAATCTTTATCTTGATTTGACCATGGTTCATCAGATATTGTTTAAAAAAGAAGCCTGGCAATATAAACTGACCAATTTGCATGAAAGTAATGATAATAGCATTTATTATGAGTCTTATAATTAGAAAAGTTATTAGTCTTTATGAAAAATATCATTCACCAAATGGTTGGCGTATCTTTTACAATCATTTTATTAAAGAGTTGCTTTGTGTGAATTAAATAGAAATATTTGTGTTCTCACTTGTTTCTGTGAGAACTATAGATTAATATGCTTGCTAAAAATAATTTGAAGTTGTTTATTTTAAAACTTATAGCCATATTTTATTTTACACTTCTACCCATATTTAACACATTCCAAAAATATTATAATTGTATTTCTGCCATCTATGTAGAAGGTATGTGTAAACATATGCTCTGCTTCAGTGCTGGGTATATATGTACACATAAACATTGGATTCTAACAGTCCATATGTACTGTCTGAGATCATGTTTAGAAAGAACTTATTTTAATATGGCATTATATGTATATTTATTTTTTCGAGAGAGAGAACTCCTGTTTGCTGCTTCACTCCTCAAATGCCTGCAGAAATTGAGGCGAGGCTAGGCTAGGCTGAAACTTGGAGTCAGGACTTTATTCCAGGTCTCCCATGTGAGTGACAGAGACCAGTTACATGAACTATAACCTGCTGCCTCCCAGGTTCTGCTTTGGCAGGAAGCTAGAATCAGGAGCCAGAACTGGGAATTAAACCTAGACATTCCAGTATGGAACAGGGACTTTTTTTTTTTTTTTTTTTTTTTTTTGACAGGCAGAGTGGACAGTGAGAGAGAGAGAGAGAGACAGAGAGAAAGGTCTTCCTTTGCCGTTGGTTCACCCTCTAATGGCCGCCGCGGTAGCGCGCTGCGGCCGGCGCACCGCGCTGTTCCGATGGCAGGAGCCAGGTGCTTATCCTGGTCTCCCATGGGGTGCAGAGCCCAAACACTTGGGCCATCGTCCACTGCACTCCCTGGCCACAGCAGAGAGCTGGCCTGGAAGAGGGGCAACCGGGACAGGATCGGTGCCCCGACCGGGACTAGAACCCGGTGTGCCGGCGCCGCAAGGCGGAGGATTAGCCTGTTGAGCCACGGCGCCGGCCGGAACAGGGACATTTTAGCCAGCATCTTCATCCCTAGGCCAAATGCCTGCCCCCCATAAAAGCTTTTCAAATTACATTTAACCCATACAGCTGTTTATATATGTGTGCATGTATACAGACGCACACACACACACACAAACACACGCATACATATGAGAGATCTTCAAGAAGTTTATGGAAAACACATATTGTAAAAAAATTACTCATAAATACCAATTTATTTCTTTTCTTTTTTTTTTAAGATTTATTTTATTTATTTGAAAGACAGAGTTAGAGAGTGGTAGAGCCAGATAGGTCTTCCATCTGCTGGTTCACTCCCCAAATGACCACAACAGCCAGAGCTGAGCTGATCCAAAGCCAGGAACTAGGAGCTTTTTCTAGGTCTCCTATGTGGGTACAGGGCCCCAAGTGCTTGGAACATCTTCTACTGTTTTCCCAGGCCATAGCAGAGAGCTGCATTGGAAATGGAGCAGCCTGGTCTTGTACCAGTGGCTGTATGGGATGCTGGTGCTGTAGGCCAGGGCTTTAACCTGCTGCACCACAGCAGCAGCCCCAAATACCAATTTCTTTTCACCAAAGTAAATTCATCTTTTAATTCCGTTTTCTACAAACTTCTTGAAGTCTCCTCATATATAACATACAGGCTTAGGTTTAAGAGTTCTGCATGTGTCTAGTCTGATTAGTTATTTCAAAATCCTAATGTCCTTTTCTTCTTTCTTTTGAAATGTAATATTTTGTGATATCACTTAAAATTGATAGCCTATACATATGAATATATCTACTCTGTTATTCATGGTATTTGTATATTTAACAGAACAAAATAGTAAGTTGGTGGACTTGAAGCTGAAGAAGCTCCTAGAAGCCCAGCCACAGGTGGCAAATTCATTCTCCAGTGCTGCCCAGAAAGTTGTAACTGAGACCTCGGATCAAGACATTAAGGTAAATCTGACTTTTAAAAACATTTAGCTCCATATCTTTATATCCTACTTTCTGCTAGCCCTTTATAATCCTAAAAAGTTTCACCCTAATTCTTTGCATTAAAATTAAGATGTAAAACTTTTTATTAAATAACCAGTAATTAAATATCAATATGACAGTCAGTATTCATTAGCTATTTTTCAGAGAAACCACTATGTCAGAGTGCTAGTTTGAGTAAAAGCAGAGGGTTTGTAGGAACTATTATTGAAGTCTGTGCATATTGTATATTTTGCCAAGAAGAATATTGCTAAGCAAACTCTAGCATTTTTCCATCATCCTTATCCTTCTACCTGTTTAGATGAACTAGAATTGCTGTTATTTTCACAAAAACATCATACCTAAAGATGGTGACATGCTTAAATATAAATGTTTAAGATACTTCCATGTGTTCTGTATCATTATGAATCTTACCTTATTTATCATTATAGCAAAAATGCTGCATTATGAGATTGTTTTATATTATCCCCACCACCACCACCACACACTCCCCTCTCCTTTCTACACCATGTAGCATTTAGTATTTCTCTAGCTTTAGGGCACTTCCAGTCCTGTATAACTTTTCACCCACCTGCGGACTATGGGGACTGCCCTGCTGACTGAAAGGATTTCCTTCCCCTGACACAGAGATGCTTTGAAGTCTCAAAACAATGACTTTCATTGCTTTTCCCGTATATTGTCGGTTTCTATAAATTGGTGATGAAAGTGTGTGGCAGCACCAGAGGACTTTGGGTCTCTATCTTTGAACAAAAGGAAGCCTGGATCAGGTCTGGTTTTTTGCGTTCAATTTAGCTTTCTGCAGTGGATTTAATGCAGAATGAAGCTGGCCTAAGAATAATACAATGGATTGAAAAGGCTAACTGAATTAGTGGGTTTAGAGGAATACATTTGTAAAGTGGCAGAAGTCCCTAGTCATAAAAAGGTTTCTTAAGATGGGATTTGCTGGCTAATCACACTGATATTTTAGCATGTTGCCAGGCCTAAAAAAATTTAGCCATGTTTGTTTATTTTGGTAAAGACTTGAGTTTTAGACTGTTAGATAGTTATTATAATAATAGTAGAATTCACACTTTTTTAAAAAAAAGATGTTTCTTTCTCAACTACACAGCTAGTGTATTATAAACATGACGTTGATGATATGTGTGTGTGTGTCAGATAACTAAAAATGAGATAGTTCCAATATGATTTAATCACCTATCTAGATGAAATTGATTTTGCTTCTTTAAAAATCTCCTATGTTATAATTTTTAAAGTTATTTCAACAAAAGTATGCTTTTAACAGATTGCCTTTGTATGAATCTTTTCAGTTAAGATTTTCAAAATGCTTATAAAGAACATATAGAGTCCATCTGTTCTCTTGAAGCTTTCAGCATTGATTTGGGTTTTTATTTTTTTAAATAAAATGCAGTTTACACATTTATAAATGAGGCATTCTGTGTTTGTGGAAAAGGATAAACTGTTACCTTCCCTTGAGGATTCTGTATCCCAGGCCTCCTTGAGGCTAGAGAATAGGCCATTGGAGGGCTCCCTCATTACTGATTGTCTCAATGCAGAGGAAGGGCAAAGTCTTGGTAGCTTTTGATAACCAGTTTCAGCATTCAGCAGGCTTAGCTATTAGTCATGCATCTTAGCCTTTCCCTATTTACTTTCAAAACACTTAATAAAAATAATAAAAGATTAGGTATAAAATGAAATATTTGTTTGGTACACAGCACCTCGGTATCTGCAGCTTCCACACACTGCAATGGTTCAGTCTTCTGGGATATTTCTTGTTGATAGAACCATTTGAATTTGTTACCAGTATTAACATAGGAAGCTCCGGAAAAGATAATTGTAGTTTCCTTAGCTGTAAAAGGCTTACTTACAAATCTGGCTTTGGAAAGTTATAGCTGATGAAATGCAGTTCAGTGGGGTAGTATTATAATCCTACCTTTTAGCCTTCATCCAGCATTAGTGGTTTATCTCAATGGGCATAAAATTAGAAACTATTTCTTCTTGTCATACAAGTCTGTGGGGCTGTACAAGCTGATGGGGCAGAATAGTAGGGAGAACAGGAGGCAACATAGCTTTTAAAAGATACCAATCACCAGGAGAAGACACAGAGTTTGTACCATCTTGTATCAAAGTTATCAAGAGTTTAAACCATGGGTCCCAAAGTTTTTCATTACAGACAATGGGACTTAGAGTTGAGCTATTTAGAAAATCACTTTTCTTTCAGAAAGTTTTTAAATTTCAAAGTCTGCATTGTCTTAAATGTCTTCTGAATGTGTAATTTCACATTTATAAGATCAGGACTCTAGAAGTGTGTATTGTTTTACTTTCAGAATGGCACTGAAGATCTCCGGACTGAACGATTACAAAAAGCAACAGAACGTTTTAGAAATCCTGTTGTGTTCAGCAAGGATTCTACAGTCAGAAAAACTCAACTTCAGTCTTTTAGTCAATATGTTGAGAACAGACCAGGTAGGAACACTTTTAAAAAATGTTTTCCCATCTTATGATCCAACAGTTCTTAACAATGTGTATATACTAAAAAACTGATGCTGTAAATCCATAATTTCAATATATAAATATCAAGCTTTATAATAATTTTACATGTCTTTCTTCTTTTTTTAAGAAATGAAAAGGCAGAGATCAATACAGGAAG
>NC_084839.1:58784666-58789666 GCF_033115175.1 Lepus europaeus
AGTAAATATTATGGTAATTTCTACATTTTAAAATTATTTCTTTTGAATATCTTAATGAGACTTTTCAGACTTTTTTAAAGATTTATTTATTTGAAAGTCAGAGTTACACACAGAAGGAAAGGCAGAGAGAGAGAGAGAAAGGCCTTCCATCCACTGGTTGACTCCCCAATTGGCCACAACAGCCAGAGCTGTGCTGATCTGAAGCCAGGAGCCAGGAGCCTCCTCCTGGTCTTCCCATGTGGGTACAGGGGCCCAAAGAATTGGGCCATCTTCCATTGCTTTCCCAGGCCACAGCAGAGAGCTGGATTGGAAGTGGAGCATCTGGGACTTGAAGCAGCTCCCATATGGGATGCTGGCACTGCAGGCGGAGGCTTTACCCACTACACCACAGTACCTGTCCCTAGACTTTTTAACAAATGTAAATGGGCCATCTTACCTGATTATAATGATTAAATTAGTTGTTACTATATAAGAAACCTTGTGGCACTAGAGAAGAAGCTAAAAATTCTGACTCCTTTCTTTCTTTTACACTTGAAGTCTGATTTATTTAGGGTTCTAGCCAAAGTAGACTTAAGGTCTCCTTTCCACCCCATGTATCATTAATGAAGCTTTGAAAGACTCCATTCCATCTATACGTAGTTTTGAAATCCAGACACTACTAATTTATTTAGAACCTCTTTGGGGCTTATTATATTCCTTATTACATAGGACTGAATATGATTCTGACTGGATCTGCTACTGCAGATTCAGACTTATACTGACTTGGTGTTCCAATTTGGTAAACTCAGAGAACTACCCTGGGTGGAGGCCAGTGCAGGTTATAGCCCCAGCCTACAGTGCTGGCACCCCATATGGGTGCCAGTTCAAGTCCTGACTGTTCCTCTTCCAATCCAGCTCCCTAATAATGGCCTGGGAAAGCAGCAGAGTCCTTGGGCACCTGCACTCATGTGGGAGACCCTAAAGAAGCTCCTAACTCCTGGCTCCTGGCTTTGGATCTTCTCAGCTCCAACCATTGCGGTCATTTGGGGAGTGAACCAACAGATGGAAGACCTTTCTGTCTCCACCTCTCTCTGTAACTCTGTCTTTCAAATAAATAAAATAACTCTTTTAAAAAAAAAAAAAAAAGAACCACTTGGATGGTATCAAATCTCTTCAGCACAAGTACTATTTTAAAATTTGTCTAAAACCTAGTTAATATCTAAAGTACAAAGTAAGATGATCAAAAACTCTAAAGCATATATTTATCCTTTTCATTTCTCTATTCCAGTGTGTTCCAACTTTTAATTGAACATAATAGTACCTTCTTTGTAGTATGGTAGAGATGCCAGTCACCTTCTGAATCTCAGCCTTAGAACTAAGCAGAACAGGTGGTATCCATAATCTTTATACAGTGAAACTGAGGCTCAGATATAGGAAATGACTCACTTAAGATGACCCTGTTAGTAATGGCAGAGTTAGGGTTTGAACTCAGGCTTTTAGGTTTTCTGGCTCTTGACTCATTTCTCTTTATATCTTCTTTATGTAAAATGTATACTTTTATCTATTATTTCAATTTTTATATGCTGGCATGTTTGCAAGTAGTAGGAAGCTGGAGTCAGGAACTGAAGCTGGATATTGAACTCAGGTACTCCAGTGTGGGATGCAAGTATCACAGCCACTAGGCTAAATACCCTTTCTTCCAGAACTTGCTGAGGACCTGCCATAAGAGAGAATCTTAATGAGTAATGCAACAACTTGGGGTCATGCCAGGGATGATTATAGCAGTAGTTTCAGAAAGGTATTGATGACAGAGACAGAGCAATTGTTGGGATTTATATGTCTGATTCCCTCTAAAATTGTTGAGTAATCCTAAATCAGTGATAGTCTGAATACTAAGTGATAAAGTGATTATATGTATGTCTTTTTTTTTTTTTTTAATTTTGACAGAGAGAGAGAGAGAGAGAGAGAGAAAGGTCTGTCTTCTGTTGGTTCAACCCCCAAATGGCTGCTATGGCTGGCGCTGCACCAGCCTGAAGCCAGGAGCCAGGTGCTTCTTCCTGGTCTCCCATGCGGGTGCAGGGGCCCAAGCACTTGGGCCATCCTCCACCACCTTCCCGGGCAAAGCAGAAAGCTGGACTGGAAGAGGAGCAACCGGGACTAGAACCTGGCACCCATATGAGATGCCGGTGCCGCAGGCAGAGGATTGAACAAGTGAGCCACGGCGCTGGCCCCCATCTTTCTTTTTTTTTAAGGATTTATTTATTTGTTTATTCAAAAGACAGAGTGACAGAGCAAAAGAGAGAGAGAGAGATTCTTCCATCCATTTTGGTTCACTCCCAAAATGACCATAACTGCTTGGGCTGAGCCAGGCCAAACCCAGGAGCAAGGAGCTTATTCCCAGTCTCCCATGGGGGCAGGAGCCCAAGCAGTTGGGTCATCCTCTGCTATTTTCCCAGGCACACTGGCAGGTAGCTGGATGAAAAGCAGAGCTGCCTGGATTTAAACCAGTACCCGTATGGGATGCCAGTATTGCAGCACTGCAGGCAGCAGCTAATTTACACCGCCCCAGTACAGGTTCCATCTTATTTTCTGTCATCCTACCTTTAGACCTGTAACATCTTTAGGCAAGCGCTAAAGAATCTAAAGATTTTTTTTTCCATTGGTTCTTAATGGTATGTGTGTTTGTGTGTGCATAAAATTATTGTTGAAGAGGAGTAAGTTTCTAGCATCTAAAGTTTGTAATGGTTACTTTAGGAGAAGCAAAACTTCTTAGGTAGAAGTATGTACTGTATGTGTTCCATTTTGACACTCTGTATTTAAGTGTAGTGATAATGGATCTATGCCAGCAATGTTATAACTCTTGAAAAAAAATGGAGTTTATAATGGGTGTGTTGATGAGCTCTTGTACTATAGTGTTACAACTGGTAATACTATGATGAATGGTGTTTCTTTTTCTTTACCAATCTGGTTATATTTGATGAGTTATCAAATTTTCTTACTGTAAGACTATACTGTTTTAATCTAATGATTCATATTACCTGGGTTTAATACCCAGCTCCAGCTCCTGACTAATGGTTACCCTGGGAGGCAGCAGTGATGGCTCAAGTAATTGGGTTTATGCCACTCCATTTGGGAGACCTACATTGAATTCTTGGGCCTGGACTTGGAACCAGGCTTTTCAGGCATTTGGGAGTGAACCACTGGATGAAAGCGTTTGTGCTCACTTGCTCACTTCCCCCCGCCCCGCCTATTTCTGTCCCTACCTCCCACCTCTCAAATAAATAAAAATTTAAGGATGTACATTAAAAGGGTTTAAGCTGCCATGTGGGATGCTTGCATCCCATTTTGGAGTGCCAGTTCAAGTCTTGGCTACTCTGCTTCCAATCTGGCTTCTTGCTAATGTGCCTAGGAAACAAATGATGTTTCAAGTACTTGAGCCCCTCCCATCCATATAGGAAACCCCCATAGAATTCCTGGCTCCTGACTTGGGCCTGGTCTGTCCTGGCCCTGGCTGTTGCCACCATTTAGGAAATTATTTCTCTCTCTCTCTCTGTCACTCTGCCTTTTAAATAAATAAAGCTTTAAAAATGTTTAAATAAATATTAAATATACTTGGGGAGGGCACCAGCGCTATGGCATAGTGGGTTAAACTTCAACCTATGGCATCAGTATCCCATATGGGTGCTGGTTCATGTCCTGGCTGCTCCTTTTCAGATCCAGCTCTCTACTGGTGGCCTGGAAATTCAGTGGAGGATGGCTTGTGTTGGGGCTGCTGTGCCCAAATGGGCAACCCTGGGGGAAGTTCCTGGTTCCTAGCTTCAGATAAGTCCAACTCCAGCCATTGTGGTAATTTGGGTAGTGAGCCAGCAGATGGAAGACCTCTCTCCGTATCTCCCTCCCTTTGTAACTCTGCCTCTCAAATAAATGAATAAATCTTTTTAAAAAAATCTTTAAATATATATATATATGTATATATAGAAAATGAATTTTAAAAAATTGGGGAGCCTGGCATTGTGGCACAGCCAAGTCACTGTTTGCCATACTGGCATCCCACATTGGAGTGCCTGCTCAAGTCCTGGCTGCTCTGTTTCCAATCCAGTTTCCTACTAATGCACTGGAGAAGGCAGCAGAAGATGGCCTAAATACATGGGCCCCTACTACTCATGTGGTAAACCAGGGAGGAGTTCCTGGACACTGACCACAGCCTGGCCCAGACTTGGCTGTTGTAGCCATTTGGGAAATAAACCAGCAGATGGAAGATCTCTCTGTCTCTCCCTCTTTGTCTGTTACTATGGCTTTCAAATTATTTTTTAATTTTTTTAATTAAATTAAATTAATTAATTTTTTTATTTGACAGGCAGAGTAGATAGTGAGAGAGAGAGAGAGACAGAGAGAAAGGTCTTCCTTTTTGCCGTTGGCTCACCCTCCAATGGCCGCTGCGGCCGGCGCATCTCACTGATCTGAAGCCAGGAGCCAGGTGCTTTTCCTGGTCTCCCATGCGGGTGCAGGGCCCAAGCACTTGGGCCATCCTCCACTGCCTTCCCGGGCCATAGTAGAGAGCTGGCCTGGAAGAGGGGCAACCGGAATAGAATCCGGCGCCCCAACCGGGACTAGAACCCGGTGTGCCGGTGCCGCAAGGCGGAGGATTAGCCTGTTAAGCCACAGCACCGGCCTGAATTAATTATTTTTTAAAAAGACTTATTTATTTATCTGAAAGGCAGAATTACAGAGAAAGAGAAATCTTCCATGCACTGGTTCACTCCCCAAATGACCACACCGGCCAGAGCTGTGCCAATCCGAAGCCAGGAACCAGGAGCTTCATCTTGGTCTCCCATGTGGATTCAGGGGCCCAAGCACTGGGGCCATCTTCTGCCATTTCCCAGGTGCATGAGCAGGCAACAGCTTTACCTGTTACGCCACAGTGCTGGCCCCTAAAGCTATTTTAAAACAAGTAATTGAGGAAATTGAGTATACAAAAAACTAAAAATAAAATTTCTGTGAGCTTTCACTAGTACCCAATT